>NC_142703.1:4809639-5109639 GCF_029339155.1 Prunus mume | reverse complement strand
ATGGACATATCATACCAATAGAAAAACCAATTAATAAAAATAGTTAACAAAATTATCTTCTCGCAAAGAAGTTTCATGAAAGCATTAAAAATGATTTTTTTTGCCAAATTTAAAAGTGCATATGAAATTAATTAAGACGCAAAATTTTCCGAACATTCCAAAAATTTGTGTTTCTTGAAGAAGAGTGTAGATGATAAAAAAAAAATTTTAAAAACAAAGGTTGGGATGTGCCATTATTACATTATTATTCTTATCCATTGTACTTCAAAATTCTTTTAGCACATTACTCAACTTTTTTTACCACAATCATTTTAGCGAAATTTAGGAAAAACCCAAAAGAAGCAGCTAGCTCTCAAAAACACCCAAACACTTTTCAAAATGGTAGAAGAGCCCATTATCTTTAGCTTTACTCTTTCCTCCGCCATCAGCATGTGAAGATTTTGTCTTCAAGCAACCAGACCATGTGAAGCCTTTGTCACTTTGCATCTGTCCAATTGTTATTACTGCGCAACGATAGTACAAGATACAATGTTTTTGTTTGTTTATACATATTTTAGAGTGCATGTTGTCT
The DNA here is from genome assembly GCF_029339155.1 of Prunus mume. NCBI lineage: Eukaryota > Viridiplantae > Streptophyta > Magnoliopsida > Rosales > Rosaceae > Prunus > Prunus mume. Next base: position 5,109,068 of record NC_142703.1, on the reverse strand, counting down.
TATTATACAGAAGAATCGTTTGTTTGCCATCAGATGATATGTGATGTATGTATGGAACTTCAAAGAGAGATACAAAAGGTAGCAAATAAGAAGTATCAGATAGAGAAGAACTCTTTTTCTCATCCTTAGCCATAGTAGAAGTCGATGTAAATTATATATATAGTTTGCAACTCCGAAGAAAGAAGTACAACAACACCCGAGAAGAAAAAATCTCAGTACTTCCTCCTTCAGTTTTCAATCAATAAAACTCTCTTTGCTTATATACTTTCCATTTATTATACTTACCCACTCCGACCATTGTTAATACTGTCAATCACTGTTAATATCTTCGACCATTGTTAATACCCTGTAATAATCTGTAGTTCCAGTAACATAAAAAATTAAGTCTTTTTCTCTTTTATTTTTTGTTTTCTTAAACTTTTTGTCCAAAACAGGGAAACACTGTTCATAATTATGTTATTATCTTGCTAAACTGACGATCAATACTTTGTTTGAGCACTTGGTCATGTTTGATATTTGCCATAACAATAATTGGATGTTTGTCAGGGAACCTCTGAGTTTTGCTCCATAGCCCTTTAAGTTGATGTTTTTGTAGTTTCATGTTCTAGTTCCATGTTCTATGGTGTCTGGTTGTTATTTTGGCTTTTAGAAATCTTGACCGAGCCCTGTTGAATAATTATATCAGAGCTTTAGTTTAGCACCTTAATAATATAGTTATACTAGTAAAGTACTTTGAGGACAGAAGTCAATCAACACAACTGATAAAAACCAACATTTTATAATTTGTTAAAATTTTGTTAAGTATCAAACAACAGTAAACCCTTTGCATATTTGGCCCTTGGTGGACATCTATTAGAATAAGAGAAAGGTTACAAGAATTAAAGAAACAAAAAGCAGAATACCAAAGAGAAATTAGGAATCTAGAAGAATTTATAAAATCACCAGAAGTAAATAATTATCTTAGAAGAAAATTAAAAGTACAAAATAGCATAACAAGAAATCTGTAAATAATCCATAGAAGCTTTCCAGGAGCATTTAAGCATCTTAAAAAAAAAAATTTAGACTTAGATAAATTTTATGATAGAATACCTCAATTTAGAAATTAGTGAACAACAAAAGAAAAAATTAACCCTAGATAAATAATACATTAGTTTGCTATTTTCCACAAAAAAAAAAAAAACACAAATACCTTTTACATAGCAGCAGTAATCCCTTAGAAAATAGTATTATTAACATTTTGATTAGTCAAGCAGAGAGTGTAAAATTTGAACATAACAAAAATAATAGGATAATTCAACAATTACTAGAATATTTTCAGAAAAATTCCTTAAAAATAATTAGACAAAACTTAGACTATATAACTTCTCAATTAGAGGATAATAATAGGAATATCCAAAGATTTCCTAGTAAGAAGAAATAAGAGACCTCATAGATCTTATAGATAGTAAGCCAAAACATATAGAACTCCAGTCTTATCGAGCAATTAAAATTAGAAGTGCAAAAAATACAATTAGCTGAACAAGTAGAAAAGTTACATAGTAAAATAAATAGATATAATGATACTCTAAAATTAATAATAAATATATCCAGTCATTAAAAATTATCGTAATATCCCTATTAGCAATTCCAATTAATTAGAAGTGCAAAAAATACAATTAGTACAAAAAAAACATTAACTGAACAAGTAGAAAAGTTACATAGTAAAATAAATAGACTTTTAGTTTAATGTCATACTCTAAAATTAATAATAAATATATCAAAGCATTAGAAGAAGTTGGTCAACTAGATAAGCTTTTGAACCAGTAGGTCTTATTTCAATTATGATTATTTACAACAGCCTTCTGCTTAGAATATGCAGTAGTATGATATCCATTAGGATATGTAGACAAGTATTAGACAAAATAATTTAATTATCCAATTAATTTTAAACTAGCCGAAAAAGTAGATCAATTAGAAGAACAAATAACATAAATTAATCAAGCAATACATAATACCACTTCTACATAAACAACTTTGATAAAATCTATTTTAGTTATTAATTAAGAGTTAGTTTAATTACAAAGTCAAACAATTGGGGACAAGACCTTTGCATTTATATAAATTATTCTTGAAAATTTAACCTTAGTACTAAAAATCCTATAATCCTCAAAGGAGAAAAAGTAGAATAAATCCATTTGATAATAAGTAAATGGAACTCTTTAGAAGAAAAGGAAAACAAATAGTTAGAACAGAAGATATATACTCTAGTGAACAAGAAACACAAGAATTCCTTAGAAAAGGCCTTGAAAAATCTCAGAAAAATAAATATAATTTATATCAATTAGGAAGATTTGAAAATAGGCATAGTATTGTAAGTAGCATCAGTCAACACGAAGTAAGTTGTATAGATAAAGAAGTAACTCTTAATTTACTTAGTAACACAACAATAGAACACCTTAAAAAATCACACTATCAATAAATCCATATAGGAACAATTATGATAGGAATAGCTGGACTCACTAGAGCACAAGTAGGAACTAAAGCACTAGTATACATATATGATGACAGACTAGATAACCATCATCAAGCAGCTATAGCCACAACAGAAGTAGATCTTAGCACAAACTTAGCAGTCATAGGATGTATTCCTAATTATGTCATGAAAATTAGAGAATTTAGTAAACACATAAAAATTAGCATAAGAACAAAAAATTATAATATGAAAGGTGAGTACAAAAATTTAAGTATCAGTCTTATGTCTGTAGGAAAAATTTCAGATAGTTATAATTATAAATTTAATGTAGAATTTCAAAATTTAGTACAAACTTTTGGTAGTAAACATGTTATTATGATAAAGGCAAAACTAGTAGATAATAGTTTTTTAGAAGGAACATAATGGATTTTACCCAATCTACGAGTAGCAAAAAATAAACAACCTAATAAGGCACAAATTTTTGAAAATCGTATAGGTGAAGTAGTAGTAAGATTTACTAATTATAAACAAATAAATGATATAGAAGACTTAGAAAGTGAATTAGAAGAAGAAATACATATGACATTTGATAACTTACAGATAAATATGATTGAGCATAATTTTGATAATATAGTTAATAAACTCATAGATGACATAGATAATTTAGATTAAGAAGAATATATAGAAAAATATAAAACTTATAATTTAGGATTACATAGATTAACAGATAAAGAAATGAAAGATTTAATTTTAAATATAGGATTAGAACATATTTTAGGAGAAAAAGAATATCAAAATATGTTAATTGAAGAAGAATGCATGCCAATAGAAGATCAGTATAATTCAACTGGACCATCTGTAGCCCATGCAAGTAAAACATATCAACAAAATCTTAGGCAAACTAATGACACATATAGAGAAAATAAAGAAACTGGTAGAAATGCTTTCCAACAAGAAGCATTTGGAATAAGAAAAAATAAAATCTCTTATAAAGGAATTGAACAAATTAGTTTAGCAGGAAATATATTAAATTTAGATCATGTAGACCCATAGGATTGGGAAAAAGGATGTGTACATACAACATTAATGTTAGATTTTAGTAATAATAAAGATATGTTAGATTACTTTGAACATACCTTAGATGGAATGGTTTTTTATTATTTTCAAGCATGGAAAACTAAAAATCCAAGAGAACATCAAGCAACAAAAGAAATGTTTAATATAGATGCTTTTGTTAAATTAATTAAATACAAGTTTTTAGACCATAATAGACTGATGGTAGAAATGAACAAGAACAAATTAGAGCCATAAGAAATTTAGAACAATTACAAATTTGTGATTTACAATATATTAGTGAATATACTTCAGATTTTTTCAAGTATTTAGGTAGAACAAGAAGAATTGATGATCTTAATTTGTTAGATACTTATATGACAAAAATTAAAGGGGCAATAGGAGAAAGAATTTGGAACGAATGACAAAAACACCCTAGGAAATTAGATGTATCCATAGGAGCAAGAATACAACATGTATATGATATATTACGATTAGAATGCAGTCAAATAAAAGCAAAAAGACAAATTAGAAAATAGTTTTATATGAGTTGTAAAAATATAGATTTACCCAAACAGTATAGATGTCATAGAAAATTTAGGCAGAATAAGCCATATAGAAAAAGCTATAGAAAATATAAACCTTATAAACAACAATATAAAATTTTTAGAATTCAACCTTCAAAAACTTTTAGAAGAAGAAAATATATCCCTAAACAATTTAGGAAAAGAACAAATAAACCATGGATTAGGAAATATAAAGTACCTAATAAAAGTACATGTAAATGTTATCTTTGTGGTGAAGTAGGACATATTAGACCTAAGTGTCCCAAATTAGGAAAACAACCTAGAGAAAAAATACAACTAATTGAGCAATTTCAATTAGAAGATGATGAGGACTTAGAATCAATCTATAGTCTAGATGATAACCTAAGCGATAATGAAAGTATTTATAGTGTTAATGCCTTAGACTCATAATCAGAATCAGATTACTCTAGTAATTCCAATAGTGAATTAGATGAACATATGTGTATGTTTGAAAAACAAACAGAGCATGAAGAATTTAAATATGTTAATTTAGGATGGCTTCAAGAATGTAATCAATGGAAGAAAATACTGGTAGAAAAATATTACACTAAGACAATAGTTTATTGTAAACCTTGTTTCAATAATAGATCAATAGAAATAAATACATTTGAAATAGATAACAATAATTAAAAGAATAAACAAAAAATAATCGTAGTCACTCCAGCATTGTTAGCACAATATGGTTATTTAGGACAACTTTATATTGAAAATAGCAAGCATTTAGATTCATTCTCCCAAAAATTTAGAGAAATCATAAGTTTTTATTTGCCTCTCTGGAAAAATATAAAATTATATTTCACTAGCATACCCCCAGAGTTGTTTGAAGATAACATTTACCCAGATAAAGCACAACATAGAATCATTATTTCTTTTAATGAATTGCTTAGTCCGGAAGAATCAGCACAAACAGGAATTCCTACTAAACAAGATATCCAACAATATAAAGGAGCAACAACTATTTAATGATGATCATATGACCCTCTGTACCAGTCCAAGTTTGTCAATGTGTATTCAGAATCCACATCCAGGAGACCAGATGACATATATGAATACAAGATCAGCACGACAGGAGCAAAAGTTTTTGATGAAATCTATAACCAAATAACAAAGCAAATTACAGCAGAAGACACTAACAACACATACTGGAATAGCTTAGGAGAAGAAGAGCTACACAATATAGATAACATGATGGATGCATGAAGACCACCTGAAGAAACCATCCAACAGAATAGTCGCCAAACTATTTGGCTCCATACGGCTAGTACGAAGCAACATATGAAAAGAAGAAACATTTTGGTTTCATTCGGCTAACAGAAGCAGAAGGATTCCTTAGGAAATCCCAAAATGAATAGGGGCATTATTGTCCAACCACTTTAATTTTGTCCTTATTTATAAATAATGTACCCATTTTGGGTTTATTTATAAGTCTCCCATCATTTTATCCCTATTCACTCTCCCATAAAAACAATTTTTTTTAAAAAGGTTAGTATATTGTAGTTACACCCATAAGATATGTTAATCCATACTTTATTAATTTTTACAATAACATACCCCAGTCTTTTAAATTGTTACAATGTAGTTCCACCGTTAGGTTTCCATCAGATCTCTCCGTTAGTTGCCTACACGGCACTATAAGTCCCATTTTTTTTTTAAATGGATTAAAATATAAATAAAATATTTAAAAAAACAAAAAAACCTCTCTCTTTTTCCCGATTTCTTCTCCCCCCATTCCCCCATGACCACCACCAGCAAGCTCCAACCCCTAAACCCATCCCACAGCCACTCTCCACCCCAGCCTGCAACCACAACCCCACGAACCCAGAACCCCAGCCCCGATTTCTTCCCCAGTTATTAAATCTAGTTGAAAATTAGTCAAATTAACATTATCCTATTTGGGCGAGGAGATGGAAAGTTTTGCTCTCAAGGGTCAGTAGGGTTCAAGATTTCCCCTAAATTCTCTCAGCTTTGGAAATTGGCTGCCACAACTCCCTCCCCAGATTTGTTGGTTTTTGAATTTGTAGAGAGAGATAGACAGAGAGGAGAGAGAGATAATGACCGTTAGGCTAGGGTGCGGTGAGTTGGGGTTATGTGTTCTTTTGGGGGTGAGCGAGCTGGGGTTCTGGGTTCATTGCAGGCTGGGGTTTTGGGTTCTTTTTGGGGTGGGAGAAGAAAATCGTAGGGGGAAAGGGGAAGAAGAATATTGCGGGGGAAGGAGGGCTTGGTTGGGGAGGATTTTTTTTAATGCAATTTTTTCCACACAAAAAAAATGAAAAATATAGGACCAAAGTGCCACATAAGAACTAAGAGAGATCGAAAACTCTAACTGGAACTACATTGTAATAAATTTAAAAGACCAGGGTATGTTATTGTAAAAATTAAGAAGGTTTGGACTAATATATATTAAGAGTGTAATCACAGGGTATTAAATTATAATTAACCTTAAAAAAATTAATTAAGTTATTAGCATAAATATGTGAAAAGGAATGAGGAATTATCCAAGTAAGACCCATTAATTTCTAAAAAAAAATTTAAAAAAGAGTAAAAGACTTGCCATAGATGAAAAAACTTATCTTTGACCCAAATAAATGAAGAAATATAACTCATTTTACCTATTTGGGGCAAACTAAAGGTAAAATTTGTTTAGAACGCATATAATAGTCAATGACTTGAGATTTTCTTACATTGACCAGTCTCACTGAAAAAGACCCAAAGCATGAAAATTAACCGCCTCTCTCTCTCACTCAGACTCTTCAAACCCAAAAGCTCGCTTCCTCTGTCCTTCTTCATCACAGATCACAGATCACAGATTCGGTTGGAATCATTTTCTGGAATTTGTCTCTTTCCAATTTTTTTTAAAATTGAAATAATAATAATAATTATTATTATAAGTTTTCTGTTTGACCTTCTTCTGCTTCCATTGTTTTTGTAAAATCAGCATATCAGACTCAGATGGTGCCTCCCTCATGCTTCAACTGAACCAGCAAAGATGAGAGGGCCTTCCCCAAGTCCCATTGAGCCCAGACACCGCCTATCTTCTTCAGCTAAGTCAGTCTCTCTCTCTCTCTCTCTCTCTCTCTCTCTCTCTCTCTCAGTTTTTTCTCACTTTTTTTAGTGTAATTTTACTTCATTTTAATTTGAGCGTTTGATTTTTAGTACCACAATTAGGACAAAAAAAAAACACATGTGAGAAACGCCTCATTTATAAACAGTCTTAAGCTACGCAGTTTAATTCCAATGCATCTCTGCTTCTGTTGGTTCATGATTTTAGTACTCATTTTTTGGTCATTTACCAATTTCACTAGATGGGTTGGTTTCCTTCTTCATTATATATGTATACGCATACAGATCAAGGCTTTTTAACTTGGGAGGAATTTTTTTTGTTCGCACTAAATTTGGGTCATGATTCGTAAATATGGATGAATAGCAGGAGTTGAAAGAGGTTTTATTCTGAATTTGAACTTGTCTTGGTTAAGTGAGGTGTCATGCTAATAATTTGGCCACAATTTACACTGTTTGAAAGGGGCATGACAAAATCTTGAGCAACATGTTCAAATTGTGCGGCTTGTACAGGGTCAATGGTCATGGTTCATTTTGATATCAGATTCTTGGGCTCTTGCCAATGTAAATTTTGCAAATGATCTGAGCGCTTTTATTTGTAATGTGCTGAGTGGTATGTAGAACATTCATATATGTGCTGTTTCCACATTTCAATGTGCAATGTGTTTCCGATGATGGAGTCAATTGCAGGGCAGTTGCTTGTCTTTTGAGTGGAACTTGTTCCCAATCACTTATTTAGTGCTCTATCTATTTTTTTCCATTCCATTTGTTGTTCTTTGCATTTTGTTTCACTTGCCATGCAGACATATGCTTATGTTGTAGTGAATCCATTTTTGTTTCAGTGAAGACTCTAACAAAAGAAGGCCCCAGAGAAATAAAGTTCTTAAAGATATAGAAAAGGTCCTCCATGTTCCTGCCCAAGATAGAAACTTAAACTGCAAGCCCACCTTGAAACTTGTGTTGGTCGTTATTATATTGGGGACTTTTGTAACACTCTTCGTCTCTCCTGCTGTTTATAGTACTGATCATCAATCCAGTTCAGTATCTCGGTATGTCCTATTAGCTGATCACCTTGCTTTCACTTATTGTTGCATGGTATTAGTTTATTCTTTGTTACTTCATGCTTCAATCAAAAGACTTCTTTGTTGAGATTTTCAATAATTTATGTTTTCCCCACCTGGGAAAATATGTTGTCAGGAATTGGAAAAGCTATCTTTTCAGTTAGAAGTCAAAATGAAATTGTTTTTTTTTTAAAATAAATATTTTTTTGGCTTTGCTCTCCTTCCCTTGGAAATATTTTGTAACAATAGTTTATTGCCAGCAGGCTAACTTCTCAAGACAGATCAAGAAAAAAGAGTGTTGCCGCAGATTTACGTTACGTATCATCTTTGGACATTAGCTGGCATGAAATTTCTGATGTTCTTGAAACACTGACTGACAAAAAGGACTATCAGGGAATTGGCCTATTAAACTTTAATCACAATGAGGTTGATCATTGGAAGGAGCTGTTGCCAGATTGCGAGCATGTTGTTCTACACCTCAACCATGCGTCAAACAACATAACATGGGAATCCTTGTACCCTGAATGGATAGATGAAGTAGAAGAGTTTGAAGTTCCTACTTGTCCCTCTCTCCCAAAGCTTCAAATTCCTGGAAAACCACGGCTTGATCTGGTCGCTGTCAAGCTTCCCTGCAACAAGTCAGGCAGCTGGTCAAGAGATGTGGCTCGTTTTCACTTGCAACTTGAAGTAGCAAGGCTTGCTGCCTCATCCAAAGGATACCACCCTGTGCGTGTGCTTTTGGTGACTGACTGTTTCCCAATCCCAAATTTATTCACTTGCAAGGAGCTTGTTAGACATGAAGGGAATGCATGGCTTTATGAATCAAACTTGAATATATTGAGAGATAAGCTACAGCTCCCGGTAGGGTCATGTGAACTTGCAGTTCCTCTCAAGGCTAAAGGTCAGATTTAAACTAGCGTCTAGTAGTGCTATTTATTTACTCTTTTCGTTTTCTTTCTAAATTTGAATTATGTTATAAGTCGTTTTTGTGAATTGAAGTGCTGGTCTAACTTTCTTCCATTACTCTTTCTTTCTGTTTTTTTCTATTAATTTTTTGAAACTCAGTGTTTTGGAGTCCTTTGAAATGTGGAACTGAGTTCATTTATAAATGAATTCTACATTTTTGTATGTTTGGAATAGCCGACCACTGTGGAATTTAATTGGAACTTGTTGCAAAAAATTTTGAGTTGTTTATGTGGAGTTTATTTTGATGTGTATGTTTTGACCTGCACCAAGGGGACAAGATTGTGCAATGAAAAAGGACGAGTTCTAAATGTAGTGGTCCCCACATTAAATGGATTTAATAATTTTGAAACTTTTGTTTGAAACGGGGTAGTTTATTTGTGAATGAATTTTAATTGGAGCATAGTATGTATTAATGTGGTTCCAGACGTAGGTGGATACATCATGATAGGGGGATTAGGTGTTTTTGAGGTTAGTTAAGCTTTTTCTTTTTTGGTCAAGTAGTCCATCCAGGTGTCCATGCATGCTCACAACAATGGTAAATGTGAAATATATGGTATTTCATTTCTGCGATGCAAATGCCTGATGTCCTTCAATGCTGATGAGGTTGTTGGCTCACTATGCCGTCAATGTGATCAGCATCCCCCAGTGATTCATGAAGTTCACAATTGTCACACAACTGAAAGTCCTAGACATAAGAATGTAATAAGATTGAGTTGAGATGCATCGTGTCTGTCATGTGGTAAGGAGATGTGCTACTTCAATGATAAATATTAAAGTTGACCACCCGACCATCCTGAACATCAGTTGGTGAAGAAATTGGTGTAGGTCCTTATATTTTTTAAATGCAGACTCCATTAAGTAATTCATATGTGGTCGGTCCAGTGCCTTTGATTGCATCCCCAAGAAAGCAAATATAAGTCATGGTTATTTTGGAAATTTTACTGATGTAATAATTGCAGCATACTTGATAAGTGATGACCTAAATACTTGCACGCAGAACATTTTTTCTCGGAAGGAGCCCACCGAGAAGCATATGCAACAATCCTACACTCTGCCCATGTATATGTGTGTGGAGCCATTGCTGCAGCACAGAGCATCCGTATGGCTGGTTCAACACGAGATCTTGTCATACTTGTTGATGAAACAATCAGTGAGTATCATCGAGGAGGATTGGCAGCTGCTGGGTGGAAGATCCACCCAATTGAAAGAATCAGGAACCCTAAAGCTGAACCAGAAGCATACAATGAATGGAACTACAGCAAATTCCGCCTTTGGCAGTTGACTGATTACAACAAGATCATTTTCATTGATGCTGACATGCTTATTCTTAGGAATATTGACTTCCTGTTTGAGATGCCAGAAATATCAGCTACAGGAAATAACGCTACTCTGTTCAACTCGGGTGTGATGGTTGTGGAACCATCAAATTGTACATTCCAGCTGCTCATGGATCATGTCAATGAAATTGTATCTTACAACGGCGGGGATCAGGGATATCTCAATGAGATATTTACATGGTGGCACAGGATCCCAAAGCATATGAACTTCTTGAAACATTTCTGGGAAGGTGATGAACCAGAGATAAAGCAGATGAAAACTCGCCTCTTCGAAGCTGACCCTCCAATCCTCTATGTCCTCCATTACCTGGGTAATAAACCATGGCTTTGCTTCCGTGATTATGACTGCAATTGGAATGTGGACTTTTTGCAAGAGTTTGCCAGTGATGTTGCACATAAAAGGTGGTGGAAAGTGCATGATGCTATGCCAGAGAACTTGCAAAAGTTCTGTTTGCTTCGGTCCAAGCAGAAGGCAGCACTAGAATGGGATCGGAGGCAAGCTGAGAAAGCAAATTACACTGATGGTCACTGGAAAATTAAGATAAAAGACAAGCGTTTGAAGACATGCTTTGAGGATTTCTGCTTCTGGGAGAGCATGTTATGGCACTGGGGTGAAAAAAATTGGACAGATAATGCCACTGTTACTCCATCACCACCTGCGCTTACTACCTCTTCGGTATCTTCTTCGTGACTTGTTTTCTTCTTTTACTTACATACTTCATTCCGAGGACACAAGTCAACACGTAGTTCATGCCTACAAATGTGAGAAAGAAAAGTGTATCTCCTTAAACTTCACTTAGTATCTAGCTCAACAACTTCCTTGTAATTCATTTTATACTCATTTTTTCGTAATACATCTTATACCCATTTCCCCATCAAGGTGGGATAGATTTGTGCACTTTCAATGCTTTTTGAGGCTGTATGAAGTGATATCGTAATTTCTAGTCATCTTTAAAGTGGCCTTGGCCTTTCTTATGTTGGCTAGTGTCTTGTTCTAAATTTCCAGATTGATTTGGTTTCTTTTTACCAGTTCTTATTACTGTTCCGGGATTTCAATACCAGTTTGCCAACCATTGTCATGGTCTGCTAAATTTACAGAAATTTATGCACTGCCGTTGTCTTGATCTGGTGGACTAGGAAATAGGCGATTTAACTTGTGAAATTATGTAGTGGTAACTGATGAATTAATCTATAATAGGATATTCTTTAAGAAATGTATAGATTCTTTTTGTGTTTTGTTCACAACTATATTTTTTGGCCACCCCAAACTCTAATCTGAGAATTTCTCCATATAAGGTGACCTCTAACCTACCAAAAGTTTCTCTGTTTGAAGGGAGTTGTGGACGATAGAAAAGTTTGCCATTATTATTCTTCAAATCATAGAAAAGTGAGCACATTTCTTAACTTTCTTGACCACAATCATCTACCACCAACTACACTGCGCAATAAAAGAATAAACTAATACGACCCCAATGCTTGACAATGATGATTTTCTTTTTGTGGTCAAATAAACAGACAATGCTTGGTGGTTTGGTTTTGTTTTTAATTTTTTTAAATCAAGGTTGCTTGGTTTTGGTTAAGATGTCATTAATTAACATAAACCCTTCACCAAATAAATCTTATTACCATAAATGAGTGAAAACAGTGAGGTTAAAGTGATAACCACTGTTTGTTATTAAGTATAATTACTATAATTGAGTGCTAAGTGTCTATCACACCATTGTCACCTCTGTTTTTCTTTAATTCCTTTGAAAACCCCACTTTAACCAGCTATTATTTTTATCAACTAACTCTAGAAATGAGGAAAAAGAAAGGATGAACTCCTCATTTAGGCAATGTGATTCAACCACAAATTGATGTGTCTTTTTTTAATTTTGTTTTTTTAAAAAAAAAAATTCTCAAAATTGCATACTTATTGTACATGTTGTTCAGCATAGTAAAATTATTGATAAGGGAATATATATATTTTATTTTTATAGAAAATTTGGGATAAGTTTAAAATTTAGAACATAAGTTGGGTTTAATCATCGCATTTGTTGTTATTGATATAAGGCCTCGTGCTAGATGAAGGTGAGTATGTACATATAAAGCACATCACCCTCTCTCCGTTGGTCGATGTGAGATGTTGCAATCCACTCCCCTTAGGGGCCCGACGTCCTCATCGGCATACTCGCACCACATGACAGAGTGGCTCGATACCAAATTGTCACATCTCGGGATCGGCTCCGCCGTAACACGATATTGTCCGCTTTGGGCTCTCCTCTCTACCTTCATGGTTTTATTTCTGGGAACTCACGAGCAACTTCCCAATGGGTCACCCATCCTAGAATTGCTCTAGTATAAATTCGCTTAACTTCGGAGTTTCCATGACTCCGAAGCCAGTGAGCTCCCGAAAGGCCTTGTGCTAGATAGAGGTGAGCATGTATATATAAGACATCTCCCCTCTCCATTGATCGATGTGAGATGTTACAGTATTTTCTAATGTAGATATATTATTATTACTTTTATAAAATTATATAGTTCTTCTTATTATACCACTAAAGTATAAACTGTGTAGAAATTGATTTATAGGACAATAATTACAAGATTTTATTATGATTTTAATATAGGGATATACATAGGTTAGTAAATCTCATATTTTTAGGACAATTTATTATTTTGGAGATACAATAAAATAACTAATTTTATTTTTGCTATATTATATACTCTTGTAGGTATATTATCCTATGGTGTAGGTATATTGTCCTATTGCCTATTGATATATATATATATATATATATATATGTGTGTGTGTGTGTGTGTGTGTGTGTGTGTTTTTTTTTTTTTCATATTTTTGAAAATGTGTAATAGTATCTTATGTACCTTTTTTTTAAAATTTTTTTATATAGGTAATATACAATTTTATTAGTCTATTTTTGTATCTGACTTATAGGTAGTCTTCTAATTTATGTTACTAACTTATTGGTAACACAATTTATCACTAAATTTTTTTAATTGCTAATAATAACACTATTTACCTGTATGTCATGTACATAATTTCATGTGGGTGCTTGTCTAATCGATTGGTATAATATGTGGGTCTTTACTTTTCATTGATTAAATTGTATTTTATTAATATATTAAGTAAATATTATGAAGGAAATAATGCATTAAATTTAGACTTTTAATGTGTTTCCCCTATTTACCTCAAAGTGTAAAATCAACACAACAAAAAAAAAGTAATAAATTTCAAACGACCTACATTTAAAACAAAAAACTCCTGGACTAAACCCAATAGCAGTTAATCGTTTTGCACCTAAATTTAAGGAGCCCCTTTTTTTTTTTTTTTTTAAATGACATTTGTGGTCAATGAGATTACTCTAATTTACTGTTTTGGAACTGGTAAATGTATTTTCATTTCATTGTCAGTGGCAACTTTGGTTGAAGTAGGGTTGTTGTCGTTGGAGTTGGAAAGGGTCACAAAAAGACTTAAAATTTTGACTTCGGTAGAAAAATTAAAGGAATTCATTTAAGAATTTTTTATTTTGAGAAATAGATATACAAAAAAGAGGAATGCTAGCAACATTCTCTCTAACCTTCTCTTTTGGACTTTCTCCCTTCTCCTAATGACAAGTGTCATTTTCTTTACATTTAAAACAATGTCATTAATGTATCACACAAGTTAGTTTTGGTTTTCCAAGTTTACCATTTTAAAATGTATTGGCTTTTATATTTCCTTGAATTTATTCAAATTTTTTTACAACTTCTTTAGCACATTATTAAAAAATTAAATAATAATAAATAAAAAAAGAAAAACGTCATATATATATATTTAAAATAAAGTTTGTATCAAGATGTTGTTATCATCTTTATTTTGATTTTAACAAAACACACGTTCTCTTTGGGGGAAAAAAAAACTTTAGTTTTTATTTTCTTATTTAATTTTGTTAACAAGGTGGTAAAAAAGTTGTTAAAAAAAATTAATACATTCAATAAGGGTAAATTTGGAAAACAAAAACTAGTTTGTATGATGTATTAATGACATTGTTTTAAGTGTAAGGAAATTGACATTCGTCATGCGAAGAAAGGAGAATGTCCAAAAGAGAAGGTTAGAGGGAAGATTGCTAGCACTACCCTAAAAAAAAGGGTGCATATCAGTTTTATGGGAGAAAAAAAGCTAAGAGGAGAGAAGCATTATCCGATAACAAAGGAATGTAAAACTAGAAAATGATGGTGACAGAAAACATGATTATGAAAAACAAAAGTTTTTTGATGGTGACGAAACATCCTAACTTACGTGGCTTCGAAAGTACTGTTAAAAATGCTTGAAGGCTGGTTAAGCCACGACAATGACAAAGCCTTCATTTTGGTCAAACAGAGGAATGGCGAGACTGCGTGAACGATCAAATTTTTTTTTGAATTTTGCTGCAGAAACTGGTTTGCTTTGTATTTGTGCCTACTCTTCATCATTCATCACGATTGCGTAAAAGCTCTTCAAACATGCAGAAAAAAACTTCGCGTAAAAACTTGGACTGGAGCTGAATAAAGACCCGAAAAGGTACAACCAAAAGACAGAATAAGACCCAGAAGGTAAGCAGGCCTCATTCTTGAATTGACCAACCGCCTTAGGCTTCTCAAATGCGCTGTCTGCAAGTGCTGTTTTCCTTTTTCTATTTTCAAATTCACAGTTTTTTTTTTCTTTATTTATATCAAATCAGGATATCAGAATCAGATGGTGCCTGCCCACATGCTTCAAACCTCAAACCGAATGAGCAAAGATGAGAGGGCCATCCCCAAGTCCAGTTGAACCCAGACACCGCCTATCTGGTTCAGCGAAGTCAGTTACTCTCTCTTTAAATTTTTAGTTTTAGTTATTTTTCTTTCTGGTTTAGTGTAATTTGACTTCATTTTGCTTGGATATCAGATTAATAAGCATGTAAGAAAAGTCTTCCTATGTATCTCTGCTTCTGTTGGTTCAAAAAGTGTCATTTACCAGTTTGATTAGATGGGTTCCTGCTAAATTATATATATGTGTATGCATACAGGTCAAGACTAGACCTTTTAAACTGTGGCAAAATTTACTATGTTGGCATTAAATTGGGTCCATGAACATAGATGAATAGTGGGTCTCGAAAAGTTTGTATTGTAAATTTGAACGTGTTTTGATTAAGTGAAGAGTCTTGCCAATAATTAGACTACAATTTGCACTGTGTGAAATATTTTGGTGAGGATCTGCCATTCCATGTATTTAGCTACTGTGTGATGGTCATGGTGCGTGAGATTTCAATATTGAATTCTTGGGATATTGCTAAACTAGTTTGCAAATGATATTTATAACTTTTCTTTGTAATCTTCCTAATGGGATGTAGGACACTTCAAATTTGTGCTGTTTCCGCATAGACATATCAATGTGCAATGCATTTACAACGACCAAGTTGATTGCGTAACATTTGTTTGTCTTTCTGGGATTTTTTCCATTGGCATTCACTTATTTACTACTTTATTTAGTTTTTCCCATTCCATTTTGTTGCTCTTTGTACTTTCTTTCTCTTGCCATTCAGACATGTGCTGATGTTGTTATGAATCCCTTTTTGTTTCAGTGAAGATGCTAACAAAAGAAGGTCCCAGAGAAATAAAGTTCTTAAAGATATTGAAAAGGCTCTCCACGTTCATGCTACAGATAGAATCTTGAATTGCAAGCCTACCTTGAAGCTTGTGTTGATCATTCTTGTATTTGGGACTTTTGTGACGCTCTTCCTCTCTTCTGCTGTTTATAATACAGATCATCTATCCACTTCTGTATCTCAGTATGTCCTATGAGCTGATCACCTTGATTTCTCTTCTTATTGAGTGGTATTAGGTTACGGTTAGATAGTTTCTTGCTTCAACCTTTAATTTATTTTCTGATGTTGAGGCCTTCAAAAATTTCTCATCCTGGGAAACTATATTGTCAGCACTGCACTCTCTTTTCTCTTTGTCTGGACTGGAAAAGTCATCTTAGTAGCTAACAGGCAAAAGAGCATTGCTCTTTTCTTTTGTTCTCCTTTGCTCTTTCTCGATCTCTCTCCCGTGGCAACATTTGTAACACAAGTTTATATCCTGCAGGCTAACTTATCAACACATATGGACGAAAAAGAGTGCTGCTGGAGATTTACGTTACGTATCATCTTTAAACATTAACTGGAATGAAATTTCTGGTTTTATTGAAAACCTGACTGACAGAAAAGATAATCTGGGAATTGGGCTATTAAACTTTAACCACAATGAGATTGACCATTGGAAGGAGCTCTTGCCAGATTGTGAACATGTTGTTCTAAACCTCAACTATGCGGCAAATAACATAACATGGGAATCCCTGTATCCTGAATGGATAGATGAAGAACAAGAGTCCGAAGTCCCTACTTGTCCCTCTCTACCAAAGCTTCAAATTCCTGGAAAACCACGTCTTGATCTGGTTGCTGTCAAGCTTCCCTGCAACAAGTCAGGCAGCTGGTCAAGAGATGTGGCTCGGTTGCACTTGCAGCTTGAAGCAGCAAGGCTGGCTGCCTCTTCCAAAGGATATCACCCTGTGCGTGTGCTTTTGGTGACTGACTGTTTCCCAATCCCAAATTTATTCACTTGCAAGGATCTTGTTAGACGTGAAGGGAATACATGGCTCTATGAACCAAACCTGAATACGTTGAGAGATAAGTTACAGCTCCCTGTAGGGTCATGTGAACTTGCAGTTCCTCTCAAGGCTAAAGGTCAGATTCAAACTAGAATCTTGTGTTGGTTTATCAAATATTTCTTTTCAACATTTAAACTTTCTTTTGAGTCATTTGCTTTGTGCAATGAAAGCTGCTGATCTACCTCTTTACCATTAATCTTTCTTTCTGTTTTCACTTTTATTTTTTAGAACATCGGTGTTTTGGAAATTTTCAAAATGTGGAAATGAGTTCATTGTGAATGAATTCCACATTTTGAATGCATCCCACAAGTAAGCAAATATAACTCATGGTTACTTTCAAATTTTACTGAGCTTGAACTGCATTACACCTTATAATACAGAACATGTTAACTCCCAAAGAGCCCACAGAGAAGCATATGCGACAATCCTACACTCTGCCCATGTATATGTTTGTGGAGCCATTGCTGCAGCTCAGAGCATCCGAATGGCTGGTTCAACACGAGATCTTGTCATACTGGTAGATGAAACAATCACCGAGTATCATCGAGGGGGATTGGAGGCTGCTGGGTGGAAGATCCACACAATCCAAAGAATCAGGAACCCTAAAGCTGAACCAGAAGCGTACAATGAATGGAACTACAGCAAATTCCGTCTTTGGCAGTTGACGGATTATGACAAGATCATTTTCATTGATGCAGACATGCTTATACTTCGAAATATTGATTTCCTGTTTCAGATGCCCGAAATATCTGCCACAGGAAATGATGCTAGTTTGTTCAACTCAGGTGTGATGGTTGTGGAACCATCAAATTGTACATTCCAGCTGCTCATGGATCATGTCAATGAAATTGTATCTTACAACGGCGGGGATCAGGGATATCTCAATGAGATATTTACATGGTGGCACAGGATCCCAAAGCATATGAACTTCTTGAAACATTTCTGGGAAGGTGATGAGCCGGAGATAAAGCAGATGAAAACTCGCCTCTTCGAAGCTGACCCTCCAATCCTCTATGTCCTCCATTATCTGGGAAATAAACCATGGCTATGCTTCCGTGACTATGACTGCAACTGGAATGTGGATTTTATGCAGGAGTTTGCTAGTGATGTTGCACATAAAAGGTGGTGGAAAGTGCATGATGCTATGCCCCGGAACTTGCAAAACTTCTGCTTGCTCCGGACAGAGCAGAAGGCAGGCCTAGAGTGGGATCGGAGGCAAGCCGAGAAAGCAAATTACACTGACGGCCACTGGAAAATTAAGATAAAAGACAATCGTTTGAAGACATGCTTTGAGGAATTCTGCTCCTGGAAGAACATGTTACGGCACTGGGGCGAAAAGAATTGGACAGATAATGCTATTATTACTCCATCGCTACCTGCACTTACTACCGCATCTGTCTCTTCGTTATGACTTGTTTTCTTCTTTCATACTTGCATACTTCCGTTCTGAAGACACAAATCAACGAGTAGTGTATCTGCTTAAAATTCAGTTAGTCTAGCTCAACAAATTTTTTGTAAAATTTTGTGCCCATATTCCCCAATACGTCTTACACAAATGTTTCCATCAATGTGCCATAGAGTCTTGTACTTTCAATGCTTTTTGAGGCTGCATGCCATGATATCATGATTTCTTTTTTTGTTGCTGCTCTGAAACATGCACAAAACATGGAGACCGGTCGGACCCCTACTACAGTCTTGTTTTCTTGCTTCCAACAGTTCATGCTAAATGGCGAGCCAATCACAACAGTCTCCACTTTGGCAGCCATCAACCAAACATGACAATTGCACCTTTAGGTAATACTCTTGAAGACCAGTCTCACAATCTTCAAGAAACCTTCACCTTGACAAATGACCATTTGCCTCAATGCACCTCAAGTGCGGAGGTTGTCCACCCAATCTCTGGCATGCGAAAAGTTCTAGTAAGCTCAAAAAATGTTTGAAACCGCTCCCTTGTAGATCCTTTCTTGCACATGAAGGCAACCCTACTTCTTTAACCTTGTAAATTTTGTTGCCATATCACTTGTAAATTGTGTTGTTATATCACTTGTAAATATGCTTGCCTACTAATACTATTAAGGTTGTGGTTCTCGTAAACTAATGTGAGGTTACTCTACAGCAAACTTGTATCCTCGGGATTGGCGTAATGTAAATGTTCATTTTTATCTATATCTTACATAAGATTCTGTACGTAAAAGATTGCTTCCCCTTCCAGGTGGTAGATGATCCTTTCATAAGGCTGTGGAGATCCGGTGATCACCGAGATAACTTCCATGATAGTGAAATCAATTTATGGGGTTTACATCTGAATTCTGGATAAGGTTGAGGTTAACTGCTGAGCTCTTAGAGCATCTCCAACCGATGTGTCAAAAGTGTCACATAGACATTTAACGGTTAGAAATAAAATCTCACATCACTCTGACCGATTTGTCAAAGCTGATGTGGAATGAAGGCTGGAGGTTGAGATGTTATTTTTGACATCTCAAAAACAAGATGTCAAATGAATATTTTATTATTTTTAAAGATAGTTAGTTGTTACTTTCATTTATTATTTTCCTTTTTATATTTTTTTTCTTCTTGATCTTAAATGATTTGACTATTATAATAATTATTTATTTGACATATCGGGTGGAATATAAAACTGTGTAAATGTCAAATTGCCACATCAGCCATCAAATTTAAATTTGATGTTTGGTATTTGACATCTCCCTTGGAGATGCTCTTAGGCTACTCGCTGTTTTTTTCCCTGATCTAGACCCAACGGGACCTTAGCTTGTTATTTTAGACCTTCTATATAGTGAAGTCCTTTTATGTCTCACCTAAATATTTACGTGTCTTGCCCATGGTGGAGGAACTAGCAACTAGCTGGTATTTTTACAAAGAATGAAAGTGCTATAGAATTGGTGGCAACTGTTTCATTGACTAAAACCTGAGTTTTCACTGAAAAGTTGGTTTTCTAAATCTATTAAAAGGTCTTTCATCAAAATCCTGCATGATGATTGGAAAAGTTCCTTCGACCAGTCCAGATCATCTTATGCATATTTTCTCTTCAGGTCAATTGATTTCATCCACTAATTATGTAGCTTGATAAAATTGACTTGATATTGAGGCTGCATGCCATGATATCATGATTTCTTTGGTTTATGTTGCCTGCACAATCCATAAGAAGCTGCTGGTCACCCAAAACATGGAGACCGATTGGACCCCTACTATAGTCTTGTTTTCTTGCTTCCAACACTTCATGCTAAATGGAGAGCCAATCACAACAATCTCCATCTTGGCGAGATTGGACCCTACTATAGTTTTGTATTTATACTATTACTTGCGGTTTTAGAATCTCTTTTTCTCGTAAACTAATGTGAGTTTACTCTCCAACAAACTTGTAACCTCGAGCTTGAGGTAATGTAAATTTTCATTTTGAAAAGATTTTGTTTTATTTTCCATTGCCAATAAAACTCTGATCTTAACTATTTAATGGAGTTTGTTACACTTTTGTCCTAGAGTTATATAGATATTCTCTTTCCCGGAATATCGTCTTCCGGGAAGCTGCTAACTCCAGAGTTCAAAAAGATCATAAGGTTCCATGGTTTGAAAGAAGAGCCAGTTGTGGTAGGGGCGTATAACGATTTAGTTTTGTGCTGTGCAAGCCACTGTATCAACGCCATTACTACATCTGCAATCCATACACCACTCAATGGGCTGCTCTTCCTCCCCCTCCTCGATGCCAACAGAAAGTACTCGTGGGACTGATCTGCGATGTTCCCTATTATAACTACAAGGATGACGATGAGGACCACCTCAGCAAAGGATGCAGCGTCCAGGTCAATGCTGATTATAGCTGCAGGGTTGTCAGAATTCTCCTTCCTGATCTTTTTTCAGTTTCAGATGATGACGGATATGATAATTCTGTCAAATTATTCAAATTTCACATGGAGATCTTCTCTTTTGTGACTGGTGAATGGAGAGATTCAGTTGTATTTTCCGGAGTAAGTTCTAATTGTGTAACTACGAATATTAGCATTGATTCTTATAAATGTCACTTTCTGTCTTTTGATGATGTTTATGAACCAGCCATGGGCTGTTGTTCAGCTGAGTGCCTTGGTGTGTTCCGAGGGTGTCTGCGTTTGGGCAAGCAATACTCTATTTTTTTGGGAGTTGAAAGAGGAAGAAGATCATTGTGATATGTTGGTGGTCGATGGAGCCGCCAAATTGTGCTTCAAACACAAGAAGACGGTTTATCCACTGGACCAAATGTTTACAGATCATGATGATCTGGTGGTGGAGCTGATAGCTTTTGACCCGAATGATGAGGATAGCTTGTATCTGAATGTCAACGGACATATAGTGGTGTGCAACATTATTACAAGAAGGTGGTCCAAAGTAGCTTCATTTGAGAGTGATATTAATGTTAATAGTTACTTCTACCAATTTGTGCTCCCATGATGGCCGACACCAGTTCCTAGACTACCACAGCATGCTCAAAATCAACCAGCCCATGGTGGAGGAACTAGCAGCTGGCCTGGTATGTATCATGTATGCTCAACAGCGCTGTTGTATTTTCTGGATCTTAAATGTTTCTTCTTTATTTATTCATTTTTGTCGAATGTTTCTACTTATTATATATGGAGGAGCACTGTGAGTTTAAATTATTCTGTGTTGTACATGCAGCGTTTATTAAAGCAGAAAATTTTCAGTAGTTTTGGATTTTATTTTTGCTATTGCAATTGGTTTTTTGTTTCCACTTTGCTAATTAATTTTTTCAGATTGCAGGTGCAGTTGGCGTTTCCTTGCTCTAGTTAATTATATTAAGGCTTGGAGCTATGCAGCATGATTAAAGTGATGTTTATCATAGCTGGTTTTGGCCCTCTGCCGGTAACTGTACTCTGTTTTACTATTGACTTTCTAGTTTGAGATGTTATGCAGAACTTCAATTTGTGTATTTTGTTCCCCTTTTTTTTCCCCAAAAGAAATTGTATAGCCGCGCGGCTATACTCTGTTTTTAATTTTTTTAAAGAATTCGTATATGGCCGCGCCGCTCGGCTATACTTGGTTTGTCAAATTTTTTAAATTAAACAGTATAGCCGCACGGCTATAAACTTTTCTAATTTTTTATTAAAGAAATAGTATAGCCGACTGGCTATACGTGGTTTTTTATTTTTTTTAGAAAGGCATCGTATAGCCGCACGGCTATACGCACTTTTTCCAATTTTTTTATATATAAAAGAAATAGTATAGCCTCGTGGCGTTACTTGGCTCTCTTTTTTTTATATTAAAAAATAGTATAGCCGATCGGCTATACTGTTTAATTTAAAAAATTTCACTTTTAATTTTTAAAAGAATTCGTATAGCCGCGCGGCTATACACTTTTTTAATTTTAAAAGAATGCGTATGTGCTATACTTGGTTTGTCAAATTTTTTTAATCAAATAGTATAGCCGCATGGCTATAAAATTTTTTAATAGTATAGCCGCTGGCTAAAGGCATCGTATAGCCGCTCGGCTATACTCATTTTTCCCAATTTTTTTATATAAAAGAAATAGTATAGCCTCATGGCGTTACTTGGCTCTCTTTTTTTTATATTAAAAAATAGTATAGCCGATCGGCTATAGGCTTTACATTTATATACTGGGATCCTCTTTCTTTTATATGTTTTTCCCGCTTTTTGTTTATCAATAGTATTAGGCCATTCAATTGAGAGATTGATGTGTTTCACAGACACATCAAAACCATTACGAAAATGTTGCAGATTAGATAACAAACACAGAACCAAGTCAACTGCTAAACCTCCATTACATAGCCAAGTCTAAACCTACTCATCATCACCCCTAAAGCCACCAAGCATCATGCCAATCGTCAGGGAGCCAAGACGAAGCCAGAGAGAGCATTGATTATTTGAATACTATGAAAACCCCCAAGAATCCCCACTTCTGCGAATTGATTTCCACCTATAACCCTAAATTCAGTTTTACCCAAATTGAAACAATATGCCGCACGTTTAAAGCCCCTTTCCCTATTCACTTTTATTTCACTTTTATGTTATTTTATAATGTTGTGTAATTGATTTTTAAGGGCTTTATACATGTAAGCACATAAATAGAGCACAAAATATAGAAAAACCATACAATACTCAAACATTATGAAAAAAGCCTTAGAAATTAAGAAAAATTAATAGATTGGTTTGATTTTGATTCTTCACAATAACAGTTTTAATGGGATCTATTTTATTTTTCATTTTGATTCGTGACAGTTTGTAAATAATTTAATTGAAATGACTTCAATTCATCGTTACTCCGAATTGTGCTTATCAAACCACACAATAAATGACAATAAATGTCATTGGTAACAAAACATTTAACATGTTTTGGGAATAAAAATATTTAAAAGGGTTAAATACATTGTTAGTCACTGGGTTTTACATGAAATTTCAATTTGGTTACTGAGAAACAAATTTAGCCAAATTGGTCATTGTATTATCAAAATTTTACAATTTTTAGACTTGATTTAGTTTCCATCAAGTTGTTAGGTTAATTAACTTTTTAGTCATTGAATTTTACATTAAATTTCATATTGACCTCTAAAACAAAATCTAGCCAAAAGCCATGCAAATATGAAACTTTTTTTTGAACTTTTTTTTTTGGGTCAAGTCTATGTATTGACATGGTTATGGATTTAAATTTTTGGGAGTATGATTCGAGCTTTTTTGAAAAGATCGATTTTCATTTTTGTGAGATTATTATATATGAACATATTTTGTCATGATATGATTCGTTTTTTAGCTTTAATTGATGCTACAACAACCATAAATTTTTAGCCTACAAGCAGCGTGTGCAAGAGCATTGCATTTACATAGATTTTGGCCACTTATTTATTTATTTATTTTTTTCTTAATGATCAAATTGAAATTTCGTGTAAAACCCAATGACTAAAAAGGTAAGAGAAAAAGGAATAAGATAGAGGGGGGAAGAGAGTGAAAGCGAAGAGAGACAGAGGGAGAGAGAAAAAAGAGGGGATAAGCGGCATCAACGCTAGGGTGGGGTGGAGATGGGTGGCAGTGGGGAGATGGTGGGTGCTAGGGTTTGGGGAAGAAGATGAGGATTAAATTTTTTTAATTTTCATATTTCTTATTGTTTTTAAACAACTATTTAATACTATTATTTAAATAGGACAAAAAAAAAATATCGATAAACCATACAATACTCACACTTTAGGAAAAAAATCTTAGAAATTAAGAAAAAAATTAATAGATTGGTTTTAATTTTGATTCTTCACCTATGGTTCGTTTGGATGAGGGAAATAAACTTGGAATTTTGACAAAACTCAGAATTTCTAAATTGACATGAATCAATTCCCGTGTTTGGATAAAAATACATAGAAATTTAGAAATTCCGCGTGGGAAAAAACATGGAATTTGGAGGTCTTAAATTCCAACTTTAAATTCTATCTAAAAGTTGTCATTTCTAAAATCCCAAGAGAGATTGAGTTTAAAAAAAAGATAACTTTACAAATAAAGGTTAAATTCCGTGTTTTAAATCCGTCACCCAAACAAGAAACTTTACAAATTCTAGAATATTAATTGCCGTTATTTTAAATTCCGTCATTTATGAAATCCTTTGTACTTTTAAATTTCCTCATCCAAACGCACTGTAAGGTCCCGTTTGGTTCATAGAACGGATTTGAGGGTAAATCACTTCCCATATCATTTCCCAAGGGATGAGAAATGGATATTCATTTCCCATGTTTGGTAATCCTAGGAAAGTAACCAAGAAATACCACTTTATTTCCTTTCACATGTTTGGTTTATATAGAAATGTAAAACAAAGTGTGTTTAATTTTCCAATTATATGAAATTAAATAAAAAAAGAATGCATTTCATGTTATATTGTAATTTTAAATTTTTAATGGGGACGATATAGTACATGAAAAATGTGTATTTAATGATGGCTCATTTTTCCAAACTTTCTCATGAGGAGGAAAACAAAACCCAAGAGGAGATGAGGGCTTCACTTTCCCCCTACTTTTTCATATACTAGGCAACGATTTCTCATGCTTAGACTTACCAAACATGAGAAAGCAATTGATTTCCGATCCCCAAGCCTTCTTTCCCATAAACCAAACAGGACATAACAATTTTAATGGGAATCAATTTTAGTTTTCATTTTGATTCCTAATAGTTAGTAAACAATTTAATTGAAATGACTTCAATTCCTTGTTACTCTGGAGATAAAATGGTCATTAAAAATGTGCAATTAATGTTGCCTTAGTTTCCCATGGGAAGGGAAAATGAAACCCAATGAGGTGGAGGGTTTCATTTTCCCCTTTATTTTCCCGTGTGTCAAGCAACCATTTTCCATGTGTGAATTTACCAAACATGAGAATCATTTGATTTCCCATTCCCAAGCTCCATTTCCCATGAACCAAATGCCCCCGAATTAGGGGTACAAGGGAGTGCACGGAGCATTTGCTCTCCATCCCGAGACTTATGTGTTCTCGAAGTGGGAAAAAAGCAGTTCCATGAAATTCCATGCATCTTTGGCTCGCGGCCAACATAATCGCCAACATAATACAAGTACATAAATATTCAAGAATTAAATGTTGGAGATTGATTAGAACAGAGAGAGAGAGAGAGAGAGGGAGAGAAACTAAGCGACGCAACTCCATAAGATGTGCTAGAGTTTCAAGATGTTCTTATTCAAGTTAATTTCATTTTAAGTATCAATTGACACACTTTATGTGTTATTTATTTAAGCTTACACACACAAATTAACTTTTCGCTTATAAGAGGTACGTTTTCACATGTAGCAGAAATAAGCATGTCCCCATAGGCCTCTGTGCATTTGTTGGTGCAGTCAGGTTGAGAACACTCACTAGAGTCAAGAATTTCAACACCTAGTGTTGGGTCTGGTGCACCCATCAAGACCACCACAACAATCAGTAGAGCCAAGAATTTCAACCCTCCACCTTCCATTTTGAAGACCCAGATGCTTTTGATATGTGTTATGAGACAAATATGTGATTGTGGGGTGATTTTAAAGCATGAATTTATAAGAGAAAATTGTTTTAATCCTCACCTTTTTTTTTCCCTTCTCTTTTCCTTTTTTTCTCTCCTTTTCTTATTGGATTTATTACATTTGATAAATAATAGTAGTTTTAATTATAATTGTTAAAAAAATCTGATGGGATTTATTACTAGTTTTAATCCAATAAGATTTATTACATTTGACAAATAATAGCAGTTTTAATTATATTCCTTTTGTTAAAAAAATCTTATGGAATTTCTTACCAGTTTTAATCCAATAAGATTTATTACATTTGACAAATAATAGCAGTTTTAATTATTTTCCTTTTGTTAAAAAATCTTATGGGATTTTTGTTTAAATGAGATTTGGAGATTAAGAAAAGGAGAGAAAACAAAGAAAAGATAAGGCCAAAAAAAAAAAAGGTGAGGATTAACACAATTTTCTCTTATAAATACATTTTTCACAATCACATATTTGTCTCATTACACATATCAAAAGCATTTGGGTTTTCAAAATGGAAGGTGGAGGGTTGAAATGCTTGGCTCTAGTGATTGCTGTGGTGGTCTTGATGGGTGCACCAGACCCAACGTTGGGTGTTGAAGTTGTGATCGAGTGTTCTCAACCTGACTGCACCAACAAATGCACAGAGGCCTATGGGAACAAGCTTATTTCTGCTACATGTGAAGATGTACCTTTTGTGACGGGAAAGAAAATTTGTGTATGTAAACATCAATAAATAACACATATAGTGTGTCAACTGATACTTTACAATGAAACCAACATGAAATAAGAACATCTTGAAACCCTAGCACATCTTATGAAGTTGCTCGCTTAGTTTCTCTTTATTACACATTTCTCGCCCTCTCTTTTTTCCACCTCTCTCTCTCTCTCTCTCTCTATCTATTGTAATCAATCTCCAGCATATAATTATTGAATATTTATGTACTTGTATTATGTTGATTGCGAGCTAAAGATGCATGGAATTTCACAGAGTGTTTGTTCCCCACTTCGAGAACACACGAGTCTTGGGATGGAGAGCAAACTTCATGCACTCCCTTTCACCCCTAATTCGGGGACGTTTGGTTTATGGGAAATGGAGTTTGGGAATGGGAAATCAAATGATTCCATTGTTTGGTAAGTGGCACTGGCGGATCTAGTAAGGCGCAAGGAGGTGCAGCTGCACCTCTCATCGCCGGAAAAATCATTGTAGGTGTTTCAAATTGCCCATTTGCTCAAGTGGTGTATAGATTACCTTATTTACATTTTCAACATTTAAGTAAATGGAGTAATATAAAAATAAATAAAAGTAAAATAAAAATAAATAAAAGTAAAAGGACAAAGACATTTACTTAAGTTTACAATGTAAATAAGGAAGTACCCCCCATTTGGATTCAAATAAAAATACTAGAAAATCAAATTCCCATCAAATCAAAATATGAAAATTCGGTTTTAGTGCAAAATACGATTTAGGCTAAAAATGATAGCTCATTAAGTCAATATATACTTCATACTAAAATCTCATAAAATCAAAATTTATTATTTGATGTGTAAGGAATAAAAGCTGCCAAAAATTGTCTTGAGAAAATGATTATTCCGAAAAACCATTTCTCATACTTAGTCAATATTGCACCTCCGCTAAAAAATTTCTAGGTCCGCCAGTGAGGCCAGGTATGAAAAATGGTTGCTTGGCACATGGAAAAATAGGGGGAAAAATGGAACCCTTCACCCACATTGGGTTACATTTTTTCCTTCCTATGAAAAACTAAGGCAGCATTAATTGCACATTTTCATGACCATTTTGTCTCCATTAATAATTTAGGATTAAATATAGTATTAAATGCATTATTTTTTTAAATAAAAAATTGGGTTAAATACTTTTTCAGCCACTTGGTTTTACATAAAATTTCAATTTGGTCACTAGAAAAAAAAAATGTAGCCTTATAGACTTGATGTTAAGTTTCCTTCAAGTTTTTGGGTCAAATATTGTTTTGGTCACTAGGTTTTACACGATATTTCAATTTGATCATTGAGAATTTTTCTTTGGGGCCAAAATCCATGCAAATAGGCTCTTGCACACGCTGCTCGTAGGCTAAAACTTTATGATTGGTGTAGCATCAATTAAGGCTAAAAAAAGGAATCATATCTTGACAAAATATGTTCATATATAATAATTGAATAATACTAATCTTACCACATTTTTATACCACAATTTCATACCACATGATGTGGCAGCTGATGCGTACGTACCACATCATGTAAAATAATAGTTTTTATTTTTTTAATTTTATTTATTAAAATACACTTTATTCATTTAATTGATATGACATATGATATTGACATGTCACAACAACCATAATCCCAACCAGTATCGTACTTCCAAATTGACAAAAATTTAAATCCATAACTATGTCAATACATGGATTTGACAAGAAAAAAAGTTCAAAATAAAGTTTCGCATTTGCATGGCTTTTGGCTAAAAAAAATTTAGTGGCCAAATTGAAATTTCATGTAAAACCCAGTGACTAAGGGCAAGCCTAATCATAGTCCCAAAATGGGGCTCTAAAAATGGTAGATAGAGACCCATTTCAAGCTATGATGAAATATTCTGGGCTCTAAAAGCATATTTCCCATAATTTTGGGGGTCTATACTCTTTGGGTCCTTATATTTTTTATGAAGTAATTTTGTTTATATGCTATTTTTTTGGGTTAACTTATTTAGTTTTAATGTATGTTTATGTTATGTTATTAATTTTTTTTTTTATAACATTTCTACCAAAAAAATCAAAATTTGGACAAAAGTTAAAAAAAATACAACATTTATTTAGTAGCCTTCTATCATTTTCTCATCTACTTTTGTCATAAAATTATGGTGGTAGATGAATTTGATTTTAATTCATTATGACCTTCCATCACTTTCTCATTTACTCATAACGTTGTGATAGTAGATAAAGTTGGTTCATATTCATTATGAAAATCTATCCATATTCCATATGATAAGATTATATCTCACAACAACCGTTTGATCAAATTGAGTCATTGGGCTCAAATCAGCTTTTCACCATGCACTACCAACGACTATATAGCCTTGGTTTCTTTTTAAAAAAGAGTAAAAAAAGTGATTTTGCATGGCACTAGCCGTTGGTTTGTATTTTTTTTTAAAAAGAAGAAAACAAGTTAAACAGTGTAATATGGAGCTGACTTTTCGGCCAGCTTTTGACAGTAATTATGGCCTATTCGGGCTCTATGGCTCTAGGAGGGTCTTTACATCTGGGGCAAACTAAAGTGGGATCTAGGATTTAGAGACTCAAATGGATCCCATTGGGGTTGCCTCTTTGCACTGGGCTTTGTATATAAGGCTTCAATGGTGGTTGAGCCCCTTTTAGAGACCCCATTGGGGACACCCTAAAAAAGTATTTAGGGAGTTTCACTAAAACACCTAAAATGGGGGTTGAAATTATAAAAAAACCCAAGCACTATTTAAACATATAAACACACCAAAAACCCATCATTACACACACTCAAAACCCATTTATAAACACACCCAAAAAGTTGACTTTGGGGTTGATTTTGGGTGTGTTTCTATGTTTAAATAGTGCTTGGGTTTTTTTATAAATACATGTTTAGGATTGGGTTTATTTATAAATTTGTAAAGTATTTAACCCAACAACTTAAAGGAAACTAATTACAAGTCTAAAAATTGTAAACTTTTGATAATACAATGATTAATTTGACTAAATTTATTTATCAATGACCAAATTGGAATTTCTTATAAAATTCATACAACCAACACAACTTGGATCCACACAAAATCATAATTTGTGGCCTAATATAGATAATAGAGTTTTTCTTGATACATTTTTTTGAATTTTTTGTTTTGTTTTTATTTTGGGGCAATCGGCCACATTTTCACTGCTGCCGAAGCACGAGCGGTCCAGCTTCTCAAACGCACTCACTCGATTCTTCAACATTGTATTCGCTTTCTCGTTGTCGAAGGCAAATTCAATTAAATTCGGAGAAGAAACAAAACTAGATGGACTTAACCACAACATGGAATTTGAGAGCCTCTGCAGTTTCATTGTCACCAATCATCACTAGGAGAAGTAGAACCCACTTGCAGCGCCCTTCTCTCTCACCTCCTCCTAAGCTCTCTTGCCAATTCTGGGCGTACCCATTTCCCTTTATTCCAAACAAGTTCCCTGCACTTCACGCCCGCAAGCGAAACTCAGAGCCTGAGCCACTTCTCAAACCAACCATTATCGAAGAAGTTTCAGAGGACGACGAAGACGACGACGACGTTATCTTGGATGACTTAGAAGAAGATGGTATTTTTGTAAAATTTACCTATTTTTCCTTTTCTTTTCTTTTTCTGATAAGATATCTATGGTTTAGAACTTTTCTTTGGATGTTCGGGGTTCTTGAATTTGTATTTGTACATGTCTTTGCCATGAAGTTTCTCATGTCATTATAAGTCTGTCATATTTTTTTCGAGTTCTTATTTTATTTTATACCAGAAAAGCTAGTTAGTATAATGGTGACTTGTTGATCATGCTTTAATGGGTAGTTCTAGCATCTGAGTAATGAGAAAGGTTTTCATTTTCTTATCCTATTTTATTACTGCAAAGTTTGGTCAGAAATGTTTCATGTTCGAGTGAATTCTTAATCACACAGGGGTATCAATGGATGATGAGGATGATGATTACTACGAAGAAGAGTCTGCTGAACTCTATGTGAGTAGTGTGTATGAGTTATGAGCGCCGCTTGGTAATCTTAGAGATTTATCCTAACAATCTTTTGCTTCATTTCGAAGGCTGGAGATGGAGGCGGAGGAGGTGGAATTTCTCTTGCTGGGGTATGGTGGGATAACAAAGCATTAGAAATAGCTGAAGAAGTTATTCTGTCCTTTGATGGTGACCTGAAAATATACGCGTTTAAAACGTTGCCAAATTTCACCATCCAAGTGCGCATTGAGAAGCTTTCGAATAGGTAATCATCAAACCCAAAATTAAATGTGACCAATACTTTTGAAGACTTGCTAATTTACAATTTTATAACATTAGTATGTGATGTAGATTCTATGCTTTCCATGCGTAAGAGCGTATCATGAAACTTTATGTATGCTGATTCTATCAAAATTATAGGTTTGAAGGGTTGGAGCCTTTAGGGAAATGGTGTTGCATTGTGCACACAGATCTCTATGTTTTGTTTCCTTCACTAACCTCTTCCTCTATTCTATGATCTAATAACTCTTTGTGAGCAATCTTTTATGTGAATCTATTTCCAATAATTTCCAATCTGGATAGTGGAGATGATGAAGAAATGGATCAAAATGTGTCATTTGTTTCTGCATGTGGTTCAACAAATAACATATAGCAATAATTTGGGATCTTATGCATTATAATTTATCAAATGGTAAACAGCTTATTTGTAAATGGATAACTTTTGGCCCAAATGTTTCATGTACACATATTTGAAGAGCAGGGCAATTGATCTGAAAAGTCTAAGCTATTAGAAGATGGGATAACAATGCATACCAATCACAACTTAACAGCACACTTAACACTTCACCAAACTGGACCTTACATGTGCAAATTAGAAGTCGCCAGAATTAAGACTTGTACCACTTTTTAGACAATATGACTCTGTTACTATGTTAGGTTACCACTAATCCCAAAAAGTTTAAGTTATTGAAAGGTACTACCATAAGGCAACATCAAAACAGGTTTACTTGACAATAAGTGTTCAACTTCCAAGACCCAATTTAATAATCTATCTGGACAACTCTTAATATTTAAGTGTTTTTTTAATTTTTTTATTCTGAACTTATTGTTCTCCTGGGTACACAAGAGCTAGTGCTACCGTATAAAACTTGGAAGCTATTCATCCATCTAGTAATCAGACCACTAGTCTAATAATAACCAATGTGGAAGCTTTTCATGCAGCTGTTGTTAACTTTTCTCATGTGTATTTCTTTCTATGTTTTCATATTGGTAGAAAAAATCAAATCTGTCTGTTAACAAGTCTTACTTCACAAATTGTGTAAGCTGTCATATGAATGCCTTTTGAGCTCAAACCACATGGATGTACTACAGATCTGGCTCCCCAAGTATGGAAGACATTGAAGCTTTTTCAAGAACCTATAGAGCACGACTGGATGAAGCAGAGCTTGCTAAATCACTTCCTGAGAATTTATCTCTGGAGGTCTGCTTCTATTCTCTCTCTCTCTTCAGTTTCTAATACCCTTTCTCTGTTTTGTATTGTTTGTCTTTTTTTCTATTTTATGTGATGGGGAAGACATACCGTTGTAGATTATTAATGCTCCATGAAATATGAAGGGTAGTGGGGTGGGTTGGGGGCAAATGAGTCTAGCTGCCCCATTGCTGTACGTACTATGGGCAACTGAACGGCAAAGATGGGTCTGAGCATTTTTATGTAGATAGCATAAAACCTTTAGATAAGGGCAGTGGTCAATTGCTTCAGTTTATAGTGCCAACTTGTTTGGGTAGGTTTTTACCACCATGGCTAAAGCTGTGAAGCTGAAACTTCTAAAATTGGTACTCCCTAATTGTTTGTGTTTTCTACCTTGTGGGTCTAAAGAAATAAGTTTACTCTCAGGTGTCATCTCCAGGTGTTGAAAGGATAGTTCGGATTCCACATGAGTTGGATCGGTTCAAAGATCGACCTATGTATGTGAAATATTTCAGTGAGACAGCTGAAACTGGCGTAATTTCAGAAAATGATGGTGTTTTCAGGCTTGTTTCTTTTGATGTGGAAACAAAGTGTTGCGTTTGGGGTTTAGCAGACGTGAGGATTAATAGAGAAAAAGCAGGAAAAGGGAGACCACTTAGCAAAAAGCAGCGGCAGTGGCAATTGAACACACCCTTTGATTCGTTACGTTTAGTTCGGTTGTATTCTGATATTTGATCATTCATTCTGTAAATCATTTTTGGCTCAAGAAATGCTATGATATAGTGCAGTAGATAAATAAGAATAATGCAGGGGTACAGATCATTTTCTCAACTTGCCATCTTCTGTCTGCAGTCTATTTTTGACATAGCTCTTTATGTGTAGCACGTTTGTAAATAAATTCTAGAACTTTTTGTTATGTATATTGGTTGGATATTAGGGCTTAAGCGTTTTTCAGCAAGTCTAGTTTTTCAAGCTTTTTTCAAACGGTTGTTTGGATTTTTATTTTTATTTTATATTTTGATTTCGTCTCGTAGCCCTAGTTTTCACATTATGTTTAAGATTTTAGGGTTGGCGTTTTTAATGTGTGAATGCTTTGCGTGTGCATTTGGGGTTTTCTTTCAGAATTTGGGGAGAGGAGAAATTAGCTTTGCATGTGAATAAGAAAGTACATTTTCTTCTGCTGTTTTGTTTAGGGGATTGCGGATTGTGTAAAACTGTCAGTGTAGCTTTCAGAGCAATTGCAATGTGCGATGATAAAATAATAAAATGTCCACGGTCATGATCAACAGCCTAAACTTTGTTTGATTTGGTTGAAATTTTGCAGGAATAATCCTTGAATGACGACTTAAAAAATGAACTGTTTGGGATTTGGTTGAAATTTTGCAGGAATAATCCTTGAATGACGACTTAAAAAATGAACTGTTTGGATTTGAAATTACATGGTGGAGTAAGGTTAACGGAGTGTTCAGCACCATTAAGTTACTCTATATTCATACACACAAGTTATTATTTTCGTGTACGTTACTTCCATCAAATTAATCATCTGAAACAAAGTGCCAGCGGGTTGAGGTCACAAATGGTGACTTATTTTTATCACCAAGACTCCAAAACAATTTTACTCGCTATAATAGTACTTGTTTACCCTTCTACCCCGATATGTCACCCCAAAACGATTCGTATCTAAACAAAACGCCGTCGTCAATGCCCTTCTCTCCGATTTTGATCCGCCGTTGTGGCTGGCAGGAAATCCCACAACCAGGGGGCAGTACCTTTCTCGAACCCTAAACCCTAAAAATCCCAACTCCTCCCAGCCGAAATCCCCCTCTCCTCTCTCTCTCTCTCTCTCTCTCTCTCTCTCAAGTTGGCCAGCGATGGATATGGTGACAATGGAAGAGGTGTGCCAGCGACGGTGATGCAGGAGAAGAAGAGAGCATTGCGAGAGTCGTTGTTGCTTGAATTGAATCTGATGTAGCAGCTCAGTACCAACAAACAGGCAAGTTTATCTCAAACGCTCTGTCTCTGTCTCTGTGCTGTCTGCTTTCTGCTCTGCGCAAATTAGGCAACCATAAACATGAAACCCCTCAACCCTCAGACCTTACCTTCCAAGGTCAGACCCATTTTCCTCACAAACCACGCTCCCTCCTCCGCACCTTTCTCTTCACTCACTCATCCAGAAAACCCCACAGACCCTCCACCAATAACCCGCCGCTCTCTACTCAAAACCATCCAATCTTCTCAGTGGCATTTCATCAAACACCTTTCGCCCAACCTTTCCCCCTCTCTAATTTCCGAGGCCCTCTTTGAACTCCAAAAAAGCCCTCAACTTGTCCTTGAATTCATCTCCAATGTCGAATTTCACCGTCTGGATATCCAAACCCGGTGCCTCGCCATCGCCATTGTCGCCCGCCAGTCTTCCCCACAACCCGCTTTTGAACTCTTGAAGCAAGTCGTTGGTAGTGGCATTGCTACAATCAGAGAGATTTTCAATCCACTGGCGCTCTCGCGGGAGCATTTGAGTGTAAATAGCAGCATCATTTTTGATTTGTTGCTAAGGGCTTGTTGTGAAATGAAGAAGGCCGACGAGGCTGTTGACTGCTTCTACTTGATGGTAGATAAAGGTTTTATGCCTAAGACTGAGACGTGCAATGACATGCTGAGTTTGTTCTTGAAATTGAACCAAACGGAGAGAGTGTGGGTTTTGTATGCTGAGATGTTTAGGTTGAAGATAAATTCGAGTGTTTGTACGTTTAACATAATGATTAATGTGTTGTGTAAAGAAGGGAAGCTGAAGAAGGCAAAGGAGTTTGTTGGGTTTATGGAGAGTTCGGGCATTAAGCCTAATGTTGTAACTTACAATACGGTAATTCACGGGTTTTGTTCAAGAGGGAGAGTTGGAAGGGCTCAAATGATCTTTAGTGCTATGAAAGGTAAAGGTGTTGAGCCGGATTCCTACACTTATGGTTCGCTTATTAGCGGGATGTGCAAGGAAAGAAGACTTCAGGAAGCAGTGGGGCTTTTCAATAAAATGCTGGAAATTGGGCTACTTCCAAGTGCTGTGACTTACAACACCTTGATTGATGGTTATTGCAACGAAGGTGATCTGGACAAGGCTTTCAGTTATAGAGATGAGATGGTGAAGAAGGGTATAAGACCGACTGTGTCAACTTACAATTTGTTGATTCATGCATTGTTTATGGAAGGTAGGATGGTTGAAGCTTATGAGATGGTTAAAGAAATGGAAGAGAAGGGAGTGGTTTCTAATGGAATTACATATAACATCCTAATTAACGGCTATTGCAGAAGTGGGAATGCAAAGAAAGCCTTTAGCCTTCTTGATGAAATGTTGAGTAAATCGATAAAGCCTACTAAGGTAACTTATACATCACTTATGTATGTTTTGAGTAAAAACAAAAGAATGAAGGAGGCAGATGACTTGTTTAAGAAGATATTGACGAAGGGTGTTCTGCCGGATCTTGTGATGTTCAATGCCTTGATTGATGGCCACTGTGCTAACGGTAACATGGAGCGTGCATTTGCACTTTTGGGGGAGATGGATAAGATGAAGGTTCATCCGGATGAAGTGACTTACAATACCCTAATGCAAGGGCGTTGCAGGCAAGGGAAAGTTGAGGAAGCTCGTCAACTTCTGGACCAGATGAAGAGAAGGGGGATTAAACCTGATCACATTAGTTACAATACCCTAATTAGTGGTTATAGTAAAAGAGGTGATTTGAAGGATGCCTTTAAAGTTCGGGATGAGATGTTGAGCATAGGTTTCAATCCTACCCTTCTAACTTACAATGCCCTTATACAAGGTCTATCCAAAACCCAAGAAGGTGATCTTGCTGAAGTACTCCTTAAAGAAATGGTGAGCAGAGGGATCAAACCTGATGACAGCACATATTACTCTCTGATTAAGGGGATTGGGAATGTTGATGAATTTGTCAGGAAGGGTGATTCATGAATTCCCTCCATGTTTTCTACTTTCAAAGAAAAAGGAGCGTCTTCTTACCAAAGTTCTAGTTTGAAAATTTATTTTAGTTACTACCTGAAGATGATCACTTTTGCATACTCAGCTCAGATATCTATCTTATTCAAAAGTGTTCTTGTAGTTGATTCAAATTAAATTGAGTGGGTTCACAAAGGAGGAGCTGTAAGATTATTTAACCTTGTGCATTTCAGTTCTTTATTTATTTCTTGGCACTGAGCTATGTACATACATTAGGCTTGAATTTTGTTTGATTGTGAACGAGGTATCATGCGTTCTCCATAAATAGAGTACTGTCATAAAGCTAGTTTATAGCAAGAAAGTTTATCATATTTCTGCAGTAAATGTATTTTGGGATTTCATGCTTGGACTAGTAAAATGCTTCATGTATTTAGGCCATGTTTGATAGGGAGGATTAGCTTGGACTAGTAAAATGCTTAGATTTCATGTGCAATCAAGGAAGAATGTGGGTGTTGTCTCAACTCTCTTTCAAGCTCCACAACTGGGAGCATGCAACTATTTTCCTGCACTTCACGCCCGCAAGCGAAACTCAGAGCCTGAGCCACTTCTCAAACCAACCATTATCAAAGAAGTTTCAGAGGACGATGAAGAAGACGATGACGTTATCTTGGATGACTTCGAAGAAGATGGTGTTTTTGTGAATTTACCTAATTTTCATTTTCTTTCCTTTTTCTGATAAGATATTAGAATTTGCTTATGTTCTGGGTTCTTGAATTTGTATTTGTACATTTCTTTGCCATGAAGTTTCTTATGTCATTATAAATCTTTGTCATGTATTTCGAGTTTCTTATATTGTTTTATACCAGAAAAGCTAGTTAAGTATAATGGTAACTTGTTGATTATTCTTTAATGGGTAGTTCTAGCATCTGAGTAATGGGAATGGTTTTCATTTTCTTATCCTATTTTATTACAGCAAAGTTTGGTCAGAAATGTTTCATGTTCGAGTGAATTCTTAATCATACAGAGGCATCAATGAATGATGAGGGTGATGATTACTACGAAGAAGAGTCTGTTGAACTCTGTGAGTAGTGTGTATGCGTTATTATTGCCGCTTGGTAATCTTAGAGATTGATCCTAACAATCTTTTGATTCATTTCGAAGGCTGGAGATGGAGGCGGAGGAGGTGGGGGGTATGGTGGGATAACAAGGCATTAGAAATAGCTGAAGAAGTTATTCTGTCCTTTGATGGTGACCCGAAAATATAAGCGTTTAAAACGTTGCCAAATTTCACCATCCAAGTGCGCATTGAGAAGCTTTTGAATAGGTAATCATCAAACCCAAAATTAGATGTGACGAATAATTTTGAATACTTGCTAATTTACAAATTTATAAAATTAGTATGTGATGCAGATTCTATGCTTGCCATGTGTAAGAGCGTATCATGAAACTTCATGTATGCTAAATCTATCAAAATTAGGTTTGATGGGTTGGAGCTTTTAGGGAAATGGTGTTGCATTGTGCACACAGATCTCTATGTTTTGTTTGCAAAGATGTCTTCAGATTGCCTTTTCCTTCACTAACCTCTTCCTCTTTTCTATCTAATAACTCTTTGTGAGAAATCTTTTATGTGAATCGATTTCCAATCGTTTTTAATATAGCTGGATAGTGCATATGATGAAGAATTGGATCAAAACGTGACATTGTTTCTGCATGTGGTTCAAAAATAGCATATAGCAATTAGATGATTGTATTGGATTATTTGGGATCTTATGCATTATAATGTATCAAATGGTAAAAGGCTTATTTGGGTGTTTATTTGAAAATTGGTAACTTTTGGCCTAAATGTTTCATGTACACATATTTGAAGAGCATGACAATTGTTCTAAAAAGCCTAAGCTATTAGGAGATGGGATAACAATGCATGTCAATCACAACTTAACAGCCAACTTAACACTTCACCAACCTGGACTTTACAGGTGCAAAATAGAAGTTTCCAGGGCGCACAAGAGCTAGTTCTACTGTATAAAACTTGCATGCAGCTAGTAAGCACACCACTCGTCTAATAACTAATGTGGATGTGGCAAAACCAATATTGGTTGAATGTCTGTTGTTAACTTTACTTCATTTGTGTTTGTTTCTCTGTTTTCTTATTGATAGAAAAAATCTTATCTGTTTGTTAATAAGTCTCTTCACAAATTGTGTAAGATGTCATATGAATGCCTTTTGAGCTCAAACCATGGATGTACTACAGATCTGGCTCCCCAAGTATGGAAGACATTGAAGCTTTTTCAAGAACCTATAGAGCACGACTTGATGAAGCAGAGCTTGCTAAATCAGTTCCTGAGAATTTGTCTCTGGAGGTCTTCTTCTACTTTCTCTGCAGTCCATTTTTGACATAGCTCTTTATTTGTAGTACATTTGTAAGTAAATTCCAGAAATTCATAGCTCTTTATTTGTAAGTAAATTCTAGAAATTTTTGTTCTGTATATTGGTTGCATATTAGGGCTTAAGCGTTTTTCAGCAAGTCTAGTTTTTCGAGCTTTTAAAGGTGGTTTGGATTTTTATTATTATTTTTGTTTCATAGCCCTAGTTTTTACATTATGTGAAAATATTAGGGTTGGTGTTTTTAATGTGTGAATGCTTGTGGAAATGTTCCTTTATAAAAAAAGCATGAGTGCTTGCGTGTGCATTTGGGGTTTTCTTTCAGAACAAGGGGAGAGAAGAGGAAGTACCTTCGCATGTAAGGAAAAAGTACATTTTCTTCATTGTAATCTTCTTATTATGCTGTCTTGTGTAGTGGATTGTGTTTGTCATTGCTCGTGAATCACGTACAAGTCTCATTGCTTGTGATCTTAATTTATTCATATTTACGGTACCGTTGTTGGCACTCTTCTTTACACTCAATGTTGTAAGATATAAAAATATTCATTTTGAAGTGCAAGAAGCTATATGAGTGCTACAGTGTCAGTATCCTCCTTTATTATATCGTGTAGTGGCCTTTTTGGGCCTTTGTTTTTTTATGGCCAAATTGCTTTTTATGGTCTTGAGAATTGAGGATCAGGGTGTTGAAAAAAAAATGTTGAGCGATATCTTGTGTTTTTCATGCTTCACTGTTGTGTGCCCTACCAATCCCTCAAGTTGTTCCTTGATATTTATCTTTACCTGCTTCGGCTCATACTTTCTAGAGTTTTCATGATTTGTTAGAAGAAAGTGATGGCACATTGGATGTGTGTACGCGCGCCCCTGTAGTCAAAGATGTTCTAATTTGAATTCTTTGTTAGTGAGATACAATGTATTCTGCGTTCCAGTTTTATGCCAACTATTTGAAATAGAAAGGAAGACAATCCAATCCTGAATGAGACCCAGTTGTCTGATAATGAGTTGACTGCCCTACACCGACTCCACATGAATCTCAATTATTTGACCCTTGTAAACCCTAATGTAGCAAAGGCACTTGGTGGTGCCCTGTTTCTTTCTAGCTTCAACTCCCTCTCTCTCTCTCTCTCTCTCTCTCTCTCTCTCTGCCAATAAACTCGAAATTTGAAGAAAAAAGAAAAAAGAAGTGAGAATTCCATGCAATTAATGGAAAAAAAACAAAGTAGTGAGCATGACAAAGAAAAGAAAAGAAATAGAAAGAAGATAAGGAACTTATATCTTAAGTGATTACGAGCATTCAATCTTACACTCCAAATTCTATCTTACACTCTAGATTCTATGGTAAATTCTCTTTTGTACATGATTTTTGTGTTTGATTTCCCCTTCCACATATCGAGTATTCAAGAAAAGGAAAAGAAGGAAAAAGGTCCTAATAAGTTCCACTAATTAGGGAACTTTTTCACATGCATGGTCAGAACTACATGTTTGATAATGATGTAATGCTACTAAACAATACGATAGCAGTCAAATTTCACTTTATCCGCATTATATTATGATTAATTTGATTCTTTTTGTTCTTTTAGGTTTTTCTTTTCAAACCCACATAAAGTATCAATTTACAATTCATAAAGACCAACTTGGCTCTTTCAAAATTGAGCCCCACGACACGAGTATCTCCCACTTGTATAAAATGTTATTCTAAAGGATAATCTTGTGGGCTGTAAAGTACTAAAGTAAGCTGCAGGAGAGACTGAGGGGAGAGAGAGAGAGAGCAAACGGTTATGAACTTATGACCAAAGAGGGCGGCCATGTTGTCTTTTTTCTATGCCTGCAGAACCAAAAAGAGACTCGAAGCAAGAACTTTTTTGTGTCTAGTGATTGGTCAGTGTCCTACGACAAGAGCTATTGGTTTTATTTTTATTGTCTCGAGTGATTAACAAGAGCAGACAAATGAGGTTTATCTAGCCTCTTCTCATTTGGTCTAGTAACATCCATTTTTTTATTATCGAGAAGATTATGATGACAAATGTTGAATGAAAAAAAAAAAAAAAGTGGCTAAAAGTGATCAAAGAACGAATTTTTTAATATGGTGTTTTATTTGTTGTAGATATAATGAATTATTTAAAATTTATCATAGTTTTTTGTAGGGGTGGTTGCGGTTGGTAATGCAATTTTTACTTAAACCGCAAACCGATCACTATTTGCGGTTTAGTGATTTTGAAACGCAAACGATTTGCCTGAATTAGCGGTTTAAAACCGCAAGTTCTCAAGCATTCACAAAAATATAAATTCACAACCTAAATAAATAAATACACAACCTCAATTTCTCAAGCATATATAAATTCACAATCTCCTCAACTTCTCAAGCATTCACAACCTAAGAAAATTAAAGTTACAATTACAAGCATTCCAATTAAAGTTAAACTTCTCAAGCATTCCAATTTCAAATCCTTTAAAGTTACAAACCAAAAGGAAAATGTAAAACAAAATGAATTAAAGTTACTACAAAAAAAAAAAATCCAATTCAAAGCTAATTAAAGTTACAAACTAAAAGGAAAATGCAATGCACCAATGTTACAAACTAAAGTTACAAACTCAAGTGTTGGTGGTGAGTGGATTTGAAGAACCCCGTTGTGTTGTTTGAGCACCAATGTTATATACAAATAAAACAACATAGTTTAATACATTTTATTATAAGAAGAAGCATAAATAACATTAGCATAAATAAACTAATTACTTACAAGTTGTCATATGTTCCATTTCCTTGTAGAACCTCATCATCCGTGCGGCTATACTTTGCGGTTTGCGGTAATCGCAAGTTTTAAAATCAAATACAACCGCAACCGCAAATCGATTTGGTTCTTAATACAAATGCGATTCGGTTTACCGTGATTACAGTTTCATTGCGGTAAATTATCGGTTGGTTTTTGCGGTTTTGATTTTTCGGTTTAAAATGCCACCCCTAGTTTTTTGGGTGTTTCACTAAAAAACCCAAAATAAGGGCTAAAATTATAAAAAAACCAACATCCAAAACACTTTATAAACACACCCAAAACCCATCATTATACACACTCAAAACCTATTTATAAACACACCCAAAAAATATACAATTGTTGATTTTGGGTGTGTTTCTATGTTTAAATAGTGTTTGAGTTTTTTTATAAATACATGTCTAGGATTGGGTTTATTTATAAATTTGTATAGTTTTTTTCATATAAATAATTTTTTTTTACATATTATGAATATTATATCCTAGATTTAAAATCCAAACCTCACGAAAAATACAAAATATAAAGTATTTTTTAATTGTTGAAAATTTAGGCAAAAAATAATTAAGTAACCAAACGAGTACAATGTGTTTGACTTTATCGACAGTGTAGAGCGTGCTGCATTGTTCATTATCTTATCAAGTTTCGCGAATGCCAAGTGGATCTTTTGCCATTACTCTCGCGATTATTACTATGCCGCCCATGCGACTTCCCAACGTCTCTCTCAAGGCATGACCTGCAACTTCTGCAAAGCAGTAAAAACACCCGCCTCTGCTTTCTTTGCACCTTCCTTAACGTCTCTCTCTCTCTTTTTTCTATTTGATTTTGAGGTTGCATCGATTGTTATCGATAGAAACTTCTCTAAAATCAGATCTGGTATTTGTATAAATTATACACATACCTTATCCTTTCTGATAAAGCAGCCCAGAATTTACGTGTGATTGCTATAACAGAATTTGTTTCTTAAAAGATAAAACGATACATACAGATAACCTTTATGTTCACTATTTTGTTTCTTTTTGGGTCACCTTTGTTTTCCTTTTGAAAGGGAAAAATGTTGTTTTGAGTGAGTGAGGCTCTGTCTGTGCGTGTGTGTGTGTGTCCTATAATATTTATATATAGTGAGAGAGAGAGAATTGCCTAGGAATTGATAAAACGGTTGATTTTTCTGTGGGATTTTGGGATTTCAGGAAATGGGTAGGTGTTGGTTTAGTGGGGTTTTGATTGGGTTAGGGTGTGTGTGGTGGGTGGTGGTTGGTGTGGTGGAGGGATACCCAGCTGAAGATCTGGTGGTGAGGTTGCCTGGGCAGCCAAATGTTGGGTTCAAGCAGTATGCTGGGTATGTTGATGTGGATGTGAAAGCTGGGAGGAGCTTGTTTTACTACTTCGTTGAAGCAGACAAGGAGCCTGACAAGAAGCCCCTCACTCTTTGGCTCAATGGAGGTTAGTTTTGAATTCTCTGTTGTTCCTGTTCAATTGATTTTACAGCTTGATACTTGGGAGCTCTTATCCTTTTCTGGTTTTCTTGAGAGCAAGTTGTGATTTTAGTTGTGGAGTTGATTAATGTATTTAGTTTATCAGTATAATAGATATTTTTCATGCAGTTCCTACTAGCGAATTCTTCAAATTATATATAAAAAAAAGGCTGTGCATCATAGCTTTTAATAATCCTTGTCTTCAGTTGGTCTCTTGTTCACATGTGCTGCATTTTTGTTAGGATTCTTTGCAACTCTAAACTATCAATTCCATTTGTTGTAGCTTTTGGTAGTCGGTCAGAAAGCATTACCACTATAAAACAAAAAATAACAAAAGAAAATAGCAGTGGCTTTAGATATAGCACCAACTCTGAATTGATGCTTGTTGAAAGCATGCTCGTTATTCATATCATGCCCTTATCAAGAATGAAACTTTATCATGCCCTTACCAAGAATAAACACTGAATATTTTATAACATTCGATGATTAACTTTGTGTTCAGGTCCAGGCTGCTCCTCTATTGGTGGAGGTGCCTTTACAGAGCTGGGTCCATTTTATCCTACAGGTGATGGTAGAGGCCTCCGAAGAAATTTAATGTCATGGAATAGAGGTATATCAAATATTACATTTAATGGACACATCGGTTTTCCTTTTTTTGCGAATGGGTAATATGCACTGTTTCACCATTCAGATACTTATTGGAACCCTATCTAAATTATGTCCCACATTTTATTTGTAGCATCAAATCTCCTCTTTGTTGAGTCTCCTGCTGGAGTAGGATGGTCATACTCGAATACAAGTTCGGATTATAATTCTGGCGATGCGTCCACGGGTAAAGTGATTAGCTACGTGTACTTCCTTTTCTTTTCACTGATTCTAGTGTGTGCTCATTCTTTTGTAAATGCTATAACTTAGCATCAGGCTTTAAAAAGGAGAAAATAATAAATTTCACTTTGATTTGAGCCAACCTCATTCTCTTGATTTTGCAGCAAGGGATATGCACACATTCCTGTTGAAATGGTATGAGAAGTTTCCAGCTTTCAGATCTCGGGAGTTGTTTCTTACTGGAGAAAGCTATGCAGGTCTGCAAAGTCTGTTCAGTGTCAATTCTATGCTGAAGTATTAGGAAATGCAGCTCTTATAATCCATTTATATAAATTAAAAAAAAAAAAGATTTATTGAGTCAGTTAAAAGTAAGAAATGGAAACAAAAAGGATTCACTTTATTTTCTAGTTGAAGGGAGATTCAATAATTTAGTAACTTTACTATCTTATAACTTTTACATAAATGGGGAACCATTGCTTTCCGTGTTGAAGGCAAATGAAAATGGGTTTATTCTATGTTGGTTTATTTCATTTTCTGCCTGGTGAAACAATATATCAAACCCTTTCTAACTGTAACCGTTATGTACAGGGCACTACATACCGCAATTGGCTATAGCTATATTGGACCATAATGAACATTCAACTGGTTTCAAGTTCAATCTGAAAGGGATTGCTGTAAGAAGACCTCACATTTTTAATTCTTTGCTTTGGTTTATCTGTAAAGTTGTCACTTGTCTATTTTGCTGATGTTTGCACAATTACACTCAAATTATGTGGCTAGATTGGCAATCCACTGCTGAGACTTGATCGTGATATTCCGGCAACGTATGAATACTTCTGGTCTCATGGAATGATTTCTGATGAAATTGGCCTCATTATCATGAACGAATGTGATTTTGATGATTATGCATTTGCAAATCCTCACAATGTAACCGTTAAGTGCACCACAGCAATATCTGAAGCAAATCAAATAGTTGGCGACTATATAAACAATTACGACGTAATC
Organism: Prunus mume; assembly: GCF_029339155.1. Classification (NCBI taxonomy): domain Eukaryota; kingdom Viridiplantae; phylum Streptophyta; class Magnoliopsida; order Rosales; family Rosaceae; genus Prunus; species Prunus mume. The sequence continues at coordinate 5,064,312 of NC_142703.1, read as the reverse complement.
CTTGATGTTTGTTATCCGTCTATAGTGCAGCAAGAGTTGAGACTACGGAAAATGGTATCCTCTATGTTTCTTTACTATTTAGTTTCTATTTTTCTTTTTCATCTTTCACTTTCATGCAATTTGTCATTTGATTGTTGCAGTGAGTTTTTTCTTCAATCCCATTTTCTGCAGGCTACTAAGATAAGTCTTGGAGTTGATGTATGTATGAGCTCTGAAAGACGGTTTTATTTTAACCTTCCTGAGGTTCAGAAAGCCCTTCATGCAAATCGTACAAACTTACCTTATAGTTGGAGTATGTGTAGTGAGTAAGTGATAAATACAATCTTTCTTAATCAGACTATTTAGTGAATTATTCTTTTACAACTTGCATATATATAGTATAACTGATTTTCTCCTTCTTGCATGGTACAGTGTTCTTAATTACAGTTATACTGATGGTAACATCAACATTCTTCCCTTGCTCGCAAGGATAGTTCATAATCGTATACCAGTTTGGGTTTTCAGGTAATTGATTCTGCTAATATGTACAGGAGAAAGGATGAACAAAGCCTACTCTAAATTTAGTATTGCTCCATAATATGATTTGTCAATCGATTGCAGTGGCGATCAAGATTCTGTTGTACCATTATTGGGTTCCCGAACACTTATCCGGGAACTAGCACATGATCTAAAGTTCCAGATAACAGTCCCATATGGAGTTTGGTTTCACAAAGGCCAGGTGCTTGTTTACTTCTTTTAACAATACTATCCTTTTGTTCCTATTCAAGTTTGTCTCCCTTGAATATATCCTAGCTTTGTTATTTATGAATATCTGTACATGTTTATGAATAGGCGGGAGGTTGGGCTACAGAGTATGGAGATCTATTGACTTTTGCCACAGTAAGGGGTGCTGCCCATATGGTTCCATATGCTCAACCGTCAAGAGCATTGCACCTGTTCAGTTCATTCATTCGTGGCCGGAGATTGCCAAACACAACGCTTCCTTCCATTTAATCAAACAGGTTATAGGAATTGGTACAATGTAGTGGCAGAAGTTAGCAGTTCGAGCAGAGCATTTCTTTACCGCAAGGGCAATAAAGAAGGGTGATTTGTTTTTGGCAAGAGTATGAAAGAAAGTGTAGAGAAGAATATTTCAACGACGTTTGCAAAAAAGACATTTGATTTGAGGCCAATGAAGAACTTCTCTGCATTCTTTGTTTGTTGTTGGACTTTACAATTCACCCATAGGTGTTGTTTTTAATACATATAAGATGGGAAGATATTCATTGAATTGATAATCGTTTCACCTTTGTGTTTGAATCACATGAAATGAAACTGTTTACCTTCTGAAACTGTTTGCCTTCTGAATGAAGATCCTACCATTGAAGTTTGAGTTGGTACAAAAAGAATGGCTGCAAAACATGGGTTAAAGCGTGTGTTTCAACACTTAATAGACCAGCTGCCATTATATGGGATGATTGTTTTGCAGAACCTTCATTATGTAAATGATATTTTTTTAGTTAAACACAATGCGTTTGGCTTCATAACAAAAATCCTTATTGGAGAAGCGCCGGAAACACAATAAAATTAAAACAAACAATTTGTTTTTCCTTTGTTTTCTGAGATAATCATTAAGATTTCAACAATTTTATTTTTTAATTGTAAGAATTAAATAGAAAATTATTTAATAAGATTCTTTATATGACTTTTAATATACATTGTTAGAAAATATAAATAAAAAAGAAATTTTTTATAAAATAACAAATTATTAAAATTAAAATGTTAAGTGGGCCACGTGACCAAGAGGTCAGGCTCTCGGATCGCTGAGCCTGAGCCCAGACCCGGCCGGGTCCTGCGTCTTCTGACCCTTAACTAAACTCTGGCGCGAACACTCCTGAATCCCTCAAAACTTAAACCCAGCTCTCTCTCTCTCTCTCTCTCTCTGAAATCGATTGGAAGTGGCTGGGACACTAGAGGATATCAGCAATTTGCAGGATCTCATGGAGTGGCTCTTCTGCTGTTGTGTCTATCTATTCATAACTGAGTGACACCAATTAGTCATGAGTCAATGCGCCTCAGACCTCCCCCAAAAACCCTGCACTCCTTCCACCAAAAGCACAGCCTCTCAACGATTCCATCCAAATCAATCTACCCAGATGGAGCCCCTGGGCCCCTTTACACCAATCTCTTGCAAATCTGTATACAGCAGTGCAAGAATATCAAAACCCACAAAGTGTTCGATGAAATGCCTGAAAGGCTGCTGGCTCAAGCTTCAAGAACCTGCAAACTATCCATGCCCAGAGCTTGAAATTTGGAGTTGGGTCCAAAGGGTTTCTAGGAAATGCCATTGTTGGGTTTTATGCCAAGTGTGGTAACGTGGGCTTTGCCAAGAAGGCATTTAACTGCCTTGAAAACAAGGATGTGTTTGCTTGGAACTCAGTTTTGTCAATGTATTCAAGTAAGGGATTGTTGGAACAGGTTATTAACTCATTTGGTTCCATGTGGAATTGCAGGGTTTTGCCAAATGAGTTCACTTTCGCGATGGTTTTGTCTGCTTGTTCAAGATTGGTGGATATTAAGTATGGTAGACAAGTTCATTGTGATGTTATTAAGATGGGGTTTGAGTTGAGTTCATTTTGTGAAGGTGCACTTATTGATATGTATGCCAAGTGCAGTTGTTTAAGTGATGCTCGACGGATATTTGATGGAGTGGTGGAGTTGGATACGGTTGCTTGGACAGCAATGATTTCAGGGTATATTCAAGTGGGTTTGCTTGAGGAGGCACTTAAAGTATTCAAGGAGATGCAGAGAGTTGGTGGTTTTCTGGACCAGGTGGCATTTGTGACTGCCATAAATGCTTGCGTTGGTCTAGGAAGACTAGGTGATGCATGTGAATTGTTTTCCCAGATGCCCAGTCCAAATGTTGTAGCATGGAATGTGATGATTTCTGGGCATGCCAAGAGAGGCTATGAGGAGGAAGCGGTTAAACTTTTTCCTGAGAATGAGGAAAGCTGGTGAAAAACCATCAAGATCCACACTAGGAAGTGTTTTAAGCGCAATTGCTAGTTTAGCTGCTCTAGACTCTGGCTTGCTAGTTCATGCTATGGCAATAAAACAAGGGTTAGATTCTAACTTTTATGTTGGCAGTTCATTAATCAATATGTATGCCAAATGTGAGAAAATTGATGCTGCAAAGAAAACATTTGATTATCTATCAGAGAAAAATGTTGTCTTGTGGAATACGATGCTTGGGGGTTATGCACAGAATGGGCATGCCTGTGAAGTCATAGATTTGTTTTCCAATATGAAGGAATGTGGTCTTCACCCTGATGAATTTACCTATACTAGCATTCTTAGCGCCTGTTCTTCCTTGGAATATCTAGAAATGGGTTGCCAGTTACATTCACATATCATCAAGAACCAATTTGCCATCAAATTTATATGTGGGAAATGCATTGGTTGATATGTATGCTAAATCAGGGGCTCTGAAGGAAGCAAGGAAACAATTCGATCTCATAAAAAATAGAGACAATATTTCTTGGAATGCAATTATAGTTGGGTATGTACAGGAAGAAGACGAGGATGAGGCTTTTAATATGTTCCGAAGAATGAATTCACATGGAATTGTGCCTGATGAAGTGTCCTTGGCCAGTATACTAAGTGCTTGTGCAAATGTTCAAGCACTGGAGATGGGAAAACAAGTCCATTGTCTCTCAGTTAAAAATGGTCTGGAAACAAGCCTTTATTCTGGGAGCTCCCTTATTGACATGTATTCCAAATGTGGGGTCATTGGGGATGCACATAAAGCTCTCTATTATATGCCCCACCGGAGTGTGGTCTCCATGAATGCTCTAATTGCTGGGTTTGCTCATACCAACTTGGAAGAAGCAGTGAACTTGTTTCGTGAGATACATGAAGTAGGATTGAACCCGACCGAAATAACTTTTTCAAGCCTTTTAGATGTGTGTAGTGGACCTGTAATGTTAACACTGGGAAGGCAAATCCACTGCATAGTACTAAAGAAAGGGCTTTTGTATGATGGCGACTTCTTGGGTGTCTCTCTCTTGGGTATGTACATAAATTCCCAAAGCAAAATAGATGCAACCATTCTTTTCTCAGAGTTCCCAAAGCCAAAAAGCAAAGTATTATGGACCGCTATGATTTCAGGACTCAGTCGAAATGATTGTAGTGATGAAGCGCTACAGTTGTATCAAGAAATGCGTAGTGATAATGCCCTACCTGACCAAGCAACATTTGCTAGTGTTCTTCGAGCATGTGCTGTCATGTCTTCTTTGAAAAATGGTAGAGAGATCCATTCCCTCATTTTTCATACCGGTTTTGATCTGGATGAGTTAACATGTAGTGCCCTCGTAGACATGTATGCTAAATGTGGGGATGTGAGAAGTTCTGTGAAAGTTTTTGAAGAAATGGGTGCTAAAAATGGTGTCATTTCTTGGAACTCAATGATAGTTGGATTTGCTAAAAATGGTTATGCAGAATGTGCATTGAAGATCTTTAATGAGATGAGACAATCTCATGTTTTGCCTGATGATGTCACATTCCTCGGTGTTCTCACTGCATGTAGTCATGCAGGAAGGTAACTGAAGGCCGTCAGATATATGATTCTATGGTTAATGAGTATAATATCCAACCCAGGTTTGATCATGTTGCCTGCATGGTTGATCTTCTAGGCCGATGGGGATTCCTTAAGGAAGCAGAGGAATTTATTGACAAACTAGGTTTTGATCCAAATGCTATGATTTGGGCTACATTACTTGGTGCTTGCAGATTACATGGAGATGACATAAGGGGACAACGTGTGGCTGAGAAACTAATTCAGTTAGAACCGCAAAATTCTTCACCGTATGTCTTGCTTTCTAATATACATGCTGCATCAGGAAACTGGAATGAGGCTAGCTCTTTGAGGAGAGCAATGAAAGAAAAAGGAGTGACAAAGGTTCCCGGATGTAGTTGGATTGTGGTGGGACAAAGAACAAATTTGTTTGTTGCAGGTGATAAGTCTCATCCAAATGCTGGTGAAATCATTGCAACTTTAAAGTATTTGACAGCAATCATGAAAGAAGAGGGCTATGTTGATGACACATATTCTTTCTCAGATGAAGAAGAGTGAAGTACCTATGGTATTGACTATTGAGGCCAAGTCATAGTGTTATTAGTATCCATGCTACATCCAAAGGCCTCTCTCTCATCAGTATTTTGCAACTCTGCTCTGGACTTCCCTATGTGATCTTGCAAAGTGAAGCAAGATTGATAGTTTGTAGAAATGTTGCTTTTTATTCTGATTGCTTTTTTATATCCAGAAAGAAAATTATTCTTGAGGTTGGTAGTTATAAGAAATCCCAGCATTGTATTATAGACATTGAGGCTCTTGAACACAAATTAATATTTGACTATTCCCTTTGTGTTCAGGTCCAGGATGTTTCTCTATTTATGGAGGTGACTTTTAAAGATATTTGCTGCTGGAGTGGGATGCTCATGCACCATACAACAAATTCAGATTATACTTGTGGGGAATGGGGATGCCTCTACCTTAACCTGTTTTTAGAAAAGGATCTGAATAATTTTTTCCGCCAATTTCTCCCTGCCGTTAATTTTGCTCACATTCCATCCAATTTACTGTTAAAAATATTATGTGCCAACCCTCCCAGCAGCTCTGGGTGTTTTCGGACATCGTTGCACTGGAATTTTACATGGGTTGGGTTTATGTCGAATGGGGACGCTGATGGTGGGAGTGGGTTGGATAGAGGCATATCGAATAATGGGAGGGGATTGAGTTGTGGCTACCTAGTTAGAGTTTGGGTGTGGATTGATATTTTAAATTTTTTTTTGTTTTATTTTGTGCTTTATATTTTTTTCAGAGTCTTAAGAATTATGGATATACATTATGAGTGGTGATTTCCCCACTCCAATTTTATCTACTTACACTCCATTTTATAACTAAAGAAGGAGTGTAATTAGATAAAATTGGAGTGAAAGTTTTTATGGAATTTATCATTACCCTACTTGATTTCATGAGTCTTCCTTCTACGTACAAGAAAGAATGTAGTACTTCTTATAAAACAGAAACTCATGCATGCGTAGGAAGATTTATGTGATCAATATGAACATAAATTTATTCTTGAACCTATAATTCAGGAAATTCTAACAATGAAGGAATGAAGTACTAATTACAATAGGACTATCCAAAAAGCATAGTAAATACAGCCTTGAATAAAAAAATGGAAGCAAAAATTACCTGATGGGAAAAGGGAAAGGTCTCCATATATACCCCACAACTCAAGGTTAATCCCATGAACTGCAAAGCTTTCCTTTCGAGATTCTTGAAACTTTAAATTAATCTCTTTCGTTGCTAGATCAAGCCTTGTGCATTGCCCTCTCTTCAGTCTCTCACCCATGGAGAAAACAGGATCGTCCCTTCATTCTCCCACTAACGGAAGTCTCATCACTATTCTTAGTATTGATGGAGATGGAATGAGAGGGATTATTACAGGAATTATACTCAAGTTCCTAGAGTTTGAGCCTCAAGTAAAAAGATCAAAACCAGAGAACTCTACATATATTTAGCAGGATTATTGATTATGAGCGATACATAGTACTAAACTTTGTTCACCAAACAATGCTTCATTCATTAAAATATAAGTCCAATCTGTGTTTTTGTTAGTTGATACCATGTTATATGAACTGCTAGGATATAATATAGTTGCATGTGTAACACAAAGTTCATATGTTATGGAGCGTATAGTATAGATAAATAAATATGAGTATTACAAAATGAGTGGATTAATTATGTCATCACGTGGTGCTACACCCAACTATATTTTCTGCACTTCTCACAATTTGATGTTGGTGTGTTGTTCATGCTTATTTTAAATAAAACTAAATCTAATACGACTAATTTTTGCTTTACCTGTTGGCTCTATGCATAAGCTGAATGGTAAGTATGTAAGGCTCGCATATTATTTTCATGTGCTTACATGGACGAGCACAAGTGGCCTTGTGACTGTCATGCTCACAACCCCAGATGAAAATAATAATCCCTTGTAAGTTGATGAAGATATCATCCCTTTGTATCTTGAACATTGCCCTAAAATCTTCCCCCAATCCAAGTACAATTAATTGTTGACAGAGAGACCACATTCTTGTACTACGTACCTTTCGTATGTGCATGCAATATCCTTTTTACAGCGGCTCTTTCATTGTCTATATCTCACATTATTTGAAACTTTTAGGAGGACCCAAATATGATGGGAAGTATTTACATAAATTGTTGAATTAAAAACTAGGAGACAAGCATTTGCACGATACATTGACTAATGTTGTAATCCCAACTTTGATATAGAGCGGCAACATCTAGTTATTTTCTCCATCTATCAGGTTTGTTTATTAATTATCTCTTAGTTTACACACATATATGTATACAGTTTAATTCTTTGCTTTGCTCTTTTTTGTAAATAATTAATTAATTCTTGATTTTGTATATATATGTTGGTAATGATTTTAGTTGGAAAATAACCCTAGCCTAGATGCTCTGCTCTTGGATATATGCATTGGAACTTCAGCAGCCCCTTATATTGCCTTCCAGCCTACCAATTTAATGCCACAACTCAGCAAGTGAATCAAGAGAATTCAATCTCATCGTTTTATTGGCAGCAACTCCACCATCGGTGAGTTTGAATTCTCTTGATTCACTCGTTGAAATTGTAAAATTAAATTGATAAACTGGAAGGTTGTGGAACCGAATTTTAGCAAAACTCTAGGTCAAATATTTCCTTCCATTTGGGGATTCTTGCTTTGAATTAGGGATTTGATTCTCATTAAATCCCAATTGATTTAAATCTCCTAAAATCAAGAAAAATAATTTATTTCCCAACAATGATTATTTTTCCCCAAACCCTAGCCCTACGAGGCTCTATAAATATGAGGCTACGCAAAGCATGAGGTAAGCCATTCTAAGCTCACAAAATAATGCAGAAATTCCCTCCTTGCCGCCTCCTCCTCCTCTCTCTCTCTTACACAAGGCTACGACTACCACACACGGCTTCGGCCTCTCGGTTCACACCATACATACATCTATGTACCCTTTTTAGCTATTGTTTCTCTATGAATCAATCGAACTAACTTATGCATTGGAGGGCCTTTGGACAACACCCTCAGATGTGGTCCTTTTACTCCGATTGGATTTCCAGGGAGAAAGAGTTCGAGGAAGGAGAAAGGAGAATCTATTGATCGAAGATTCTAAGGGACGAAAATCATTCCCACAAAGATAATATAGGGCTATTGAAGTTCCAATGCGTATATCCTAGAGCAAAGCATATAGGTTGGGGTGTTTTTCCAACCAAAATCATGACATTTATATAAAATCAAGAATTAATTAATTAGTTACAAAAAGAGCAAAATAAAGAATTAAATTATATACATATATGTGTTCAAATTAAAAGATAATTAATAAACGAACCTGATAGCTGGAGAAAATAACTATATGTTGCCGCTTTATATCAAAGTTGGAATTACAACGTTAGTCAATGGGCCATGCAAATGCTTGTCTCCTAATTTTTCTTTCAACAATTTATGTAAATACTTTCCATTATATTTGGGTCCTCCTAAAAGTTTCAAATAATATGAGACATTGACAATGAGAGAGCCTTTGTACAAAGGATATTGTATGCATACGAAAGGTACGTAGTACAAGAATGTGGTCTCTTTGTCAACAATTAACTGTACCTGGATTGGGGGAAGATTTTAGGGCAGTGTTTGAGATAAAAAGGGATGATATCTTCATCAATGCAAGGAATGAGTCAAACAATATGAGTATAATATTTTTCAGGTTGTATTTCATTCTCCAAAATAAGGTATTTATAGTACAAGGATGTAACCCTAGTAGGGTCAAACTAGGAAACAAGATAAAAACCTAATTACACAATATCTGTACAAAAAGGAAAGAAATATAATCCTTATAAACTAGGAAAAATATCTTAATTAAGCTAGGATCTCGCTAACACTCCCCTTCAAGTTGGAGCAAAGATGTCATGCATGCTCAACTTGTGAAGAGAGTTGAGAAAGACCGTAGTTGACACAGCTTTCGTAAGAACATCTGCCAGTTGATACTCAGATGATATAAATGGAAAAGAAATAATTTCAGCATCCAACTTCTCTTTACCAAAATGTCAATCAACCTCCACGTGCTTTGTAGGATCATGTTGCACATGGTTATGCATAATTGCAATTGCAGCTTTATTATCACAATACAAATTCATGGATTTTTGGGGTCCAAACCCAAGATCTCTCAACAATCTTCTCAGCCATAGTAACTCGCATACACCTTGAGCCATCCCATGATACTCGGCCTCAGCACTAGATCTAGACACTACTTTTTGCTTTTTACTCCTCCATGTATTCACACCCAGACGTAAAACGTCTATCAGTGACTGAACCAGCACAATTAGCATCCGTATAACCTTCCACATCTGTATGACCATACTTGCAAAACATTAACCCTTTTCTAGGAGTTACTTTCAGATACCTCAAGATGCGCATCACAGCACCTATATGATCTTCACTAGGAGAATGCATAAACTGACTCACTATACTCATTGCATATGCAATATCAGGACATGTATGAAATAAATAAATTAATTTCCCCACAAGTCGTTGATAACGCTCTTTATCTGTAGGGACTTGATCAGGATACAACCTCAACTTATGATTCTGTTCACTAGGGGTATAAATTGGTTTACAATCTAACATTCCAGTCTCTGCAAGTAAATCTAAAATATACTTTCTTTGAGACAGAAAGATACCATGTTTAGATTTGGCAACTTCAATTCCAAGAAAGTACTTCAAATCACCCAATAACTTCATCTTAAATTCAGAAGTCAGATACTTATGAAGATTTTGCATTTCGGCCTGATCATCTCCAGTCACAATTATATCATCAACATAAATAATTAAAGCTGTCAATTTACATTTATGACGCTTTAGAAACAAAGTATGGTATGAGTTACTCTGCACATATTCAAATTTCTTCATAGATGCTACAAATCTCCCAAACTACGCTCTTAGAGACTGCTTCAATCCATTTAAAGACTTCCGCAGCTTACACATAACACCCTTCTTAAAGGTTACAAGAATACCAAGAGGAAGATCCATGTAAATCTCCTCCTTGAGGTCACCATGTAGAAACACATTTTTGACATCGAATTGTAATAAGGGCCAGTCGCAGTTAGCAGCCAAGGACAATAATACACGCACAATATTGAGCTTTACCACTGGAGCAAATGTCTCCAAATAATCTACTCTATAGGTCTGAGTATAACCCTTTACTACCAATCTAGCCTTGTAATGGTCAATGGAACCATTAGCTTTATGCTTCAAAGTAAACACCCATCTACATCCAACAACTTTCTTCCATTGTGGCAAATGAACTAAATCTCATATTTTATTCTTGTTCTAGGCATCCATTTCAACATTCATGGCATCCATCCATTTGGGATTAGTTAAAGCATCATGCAGCTTAGTTGACACATATACATTAGATAATTGACACAAATATAATGCAATGATTTAGACAAACAATAAGTTGACACATAATGACTAATGAGATATTTAGACTTGGCATGTATCTCATATTTTATTCTTGTTCTAGGCATGTATTTTAGGAAAACATTCGTGATGGTAACTGATAAGTTGACACAGATAAATCATTAGAAATTACCTCACTTGATTCACTATCACATGAGTAGATTGAGGAACTGGCAGGGCAGAGGGGAGGTATTACATCGAACTCATCCATACAAGAATCACTGTCATTATTGGTCACTTGCTTTAGTGTGACCGGTCATTTCGACACCAAAAGCACTTGCTTCATCTCCAGATATGAGTAATTGGTTGAGTTCCAAAGGGCGATCAGTCGTTTCTTCATAAGGACCACAAGTTTCATCTTCAGATATAGGCGACGGTCACTTGCTTCAGTGCGACAGGTTGTTTCCTTCCCAAGAACAATATCTTCAAACACATCATTCTTCAATCCAAGACTCTCTAATTCACTCCATCTATTCCTTTGAATTGGAGAGGATGGGGAGACATAATAGGGAACTTCTTCATGGAAAGTCACGTCCAAAATAACATGCACTTTTTGGGTAGGTGGATGATAGCACTTATAACTTTTCTAAGTAGAAAAGTAACCAATAAAGACACATTCGCAGAGCACAATGATCAAGTTTACTCCGTTGATGAGAGTAGACATGAACATAGGCAACACATCCAAAAACTTTAGGGGGCAACTTGGAGATTGAGACAGGGGAAACATGGTCACCAAACACATCATGTGGAGTCTTGAAATCAGGAACCCAGCTAGGAGTACAATTAATCAAATAAGCAGCAAATAAAACAGCATGCCCCCAATGATGATGAGGAACAGACATGTCCAACATAAGGGAGCGGACAACTTTAAGTAACTGTCGATTTTTGCGTTCAGACACACCATTTTGCTGAGGAGTAAATGAGGTTGTCAGTTAGTGAATAATACCTTGAGCATGGAAGAAAGATGCCAAAGTGTTATTCACATATTCGCCTCCGTTATCAGTCCGGAATACTTTGGCCCGAGCATGAAACTGAGTAGACACCATAATACAGAACTCTGGAAGGATGAAAGCAATATCATGTTTATTTTTCAGCAAGAAAACCCAAGTGAGTTGGGTACAATCATCAATAAATGTGATGAACTAACGAAATCCGTTTGAAGTAACACGAGCCGGACCCCACACATCAGAATGCACTAAATTAAAAGGCTTTGCAGCTTTACTGTCACTCAAAGAAAATACAGTGCGATGACTCTTGGCCAAAATACATGTCTCACACTTAAAACTGGACTCATCACAAAAGCAGAATAAAGATGGAAACAGACGCTTAAGGTAGCCAAATGACGGTTGTCCCAAGCGATGATGTCATAACCAAATTTGTTGTTTGTCTTTGGCACTGCAACTTTGAACAATATAAATTACACGATCACGAACTGGTGCAAAAGGCAATGTCAAATAATATAAACCCCTATCCGTTTACCATACTCAATTCGTCTTGTGAGTCTTAAGTTCCTGAAAAGAGCAATGCGTAGGATAGAAAGTAGCAGAAACATAAAGTGTATCAAGTAATCGACCAACATATAATAAGTTAGAATGGATATTGGGAACTAGAAACGCATGAGACAAGGACAGAGTAAGAGTGAGAGAGATTGTGCCTCACCAGTAATTGGACAGGGCAAGCCATTAGCACTACTTATGTTTGGGTCACGAGTGTTACTAGACAACTCATCAAAAAATTTAGCATCGTAAGTTATATGATCAGAAGCACCAATATCAATTATCCAAGTATTGGAGCCAGTACCTGGAATAGAATCAAAAACACACAAATTTGTAGAGGCAGCAGCAACAACACCAACAATGGAGTTATCACCCATGATTGCAGTAGAAACTCAACAGATCATGGTAGAGTATACAACGGAAACACAGCCGAGGCACAAATATGGCAAATGCACGAAGACAGGAATGACACGAACACAGTAGAGGAACGAACACTACAACACAACACACAAACTCAGGAGGGCACACACGGCACATGTAGAGAAAAAAACATATGGGGATAGAACACGGGTGGGCATAACACACAAGTCACTAGAAAAGTTAGCTCTTATGTCAAGTCAAACAATATGGGTAGAATATTTTTCAAATTGTATTTCATTCTCCAAAAGAAGGTATTTATAGTATAAGGATGTAACCCTAGTAGGGTCAAACTAGGAAACAAGATAAAAACCTAATTACACAATATCTGTACAAAAAGAAAAGAAATATAATCCTAATAAACTATGAAATAAATGTCCTAATTAAGCTAGGATCTCGCTAACATATTATTTTCATATGGGGTAGTAAGCATGGCAGCCTTAGGCCACCTGTGCTCGTCCATGTAACCACATTAAAATAATATGCGAGCCTTACATTCTTACTATATAGCTTCTGCATATAGCCAACAAGTAAAGCAAAAATTAGTTGTATTAGATTTATTTTTATTTTTATTTAAAAAAAGCATGAGAAACACACCAACATCAAATTGTGAGAAGTGGAGCAAATATGCTAACTAGGTATAACACTATTGTAATATGCGTATTTATTTATCTATATTATATGCTCCATAACATATGAACCTTGGGTTCCACATGCCACTATTATATCTTATAAGTTCGTATAACATGGTATTGGCTAACAAAAATGCAGATTGGTCTCATATATTTTAATGAATGAAACATTGTTTGGCGAATAAAGTTTCATATTATATATTGCTCATAATTAATAATTCCGCTAAATAGATATAGATTTCTAGTTTTGATATTTTCACCTGAAGCTCAGACTCTAGGAATTTGAGTATAACTCTGTAATAATCCCTCTCATTTCACCTACATCAATACTAAGAATAGTGATAAGACTTTCGTTAGTGGGAGAATGAAGAGGGATGATCGTATTTTCTCCATGGGTGATTGAAGTAAAGGCAATTCACAAGGCTTAATCGAGCAACAAAAATTAAGATAGAGTTTAATTTGAAGTTTCAAGAATCTCAAGAAGAAAGCTTTGCAAGTTATGAGACTAACCTTGAGTTGTGGGGTTTATATAGAGATCTTTTCCCTCTCCGATCAGGTAATTTTAGTATCCTTTTTCACTCAAGGTTATATTTTAGGATAATCCTATCGTAATTAGGACTTCTTACCTATATTGTTAGGAATTCTTGCATTCCTTCTTGGAAACAACGAAAACGGGTTGACTGGTTTTATACAAATGGTTCTTTTATTTCTTCCACATCAGGTGGGGAGTCATTAGAGGCCAAACGGGAGCATATTGAGTCTACTATGATTAGAAATTCGGACGAGAGCTTAACAAAATAATAGTGACTAGAACACAATTAGAAAAGAGAAAAAAAAGGAAAAAAGAAAAAGAAAAAGAAAGGAATCACAAGAGGGTTAATTCCCTGACTTGTCCTTGACCCCGAAAAAAAAAATTCCCTGCCTAATCTTTTTTATTTAGTTTCTCTTCATGTTTTCAGACATTTTATTTTATTTTATTTATCAATGAAGGAATAAAGGACTTGAACTTAGAACCTTGTCATTTTTTCAGTGGTACTTTTCTCTTGATGTTAGAATCGTTCGTGGATTTATGTTCTCTAATGCTATGATTCAGTAGTTTTTTGATGAATAAAATTATTATTTTTATACATAGATGATTTAATGGGGTAGGTTGGTGAACTCAATTTATTTAATTTTTAATTAAACAACTTCAAATAAATAGTAAAATTAGAAATTCGACGGACCTTAAAATCCACAGTTGCTAGAAAGAAATAGTATTTTTTTAAAAAATAAATTATTTATCATTTGCTTGTAAATAAAATAAACGGAACAAAGACAAGGTATCCGTCAAGTACAGTCCAAAAGACAAGAGCGCTCACGAGTCCGGCCCAACTCACCCAATGGAGTTATCCCACGTGTTCAAGCCCACTGAGCACTGTCTTTTGGTTAAGAACCCACCGACAAGAGTCACTTAGCAAATAACAGAACAATTTTCAACACTTGAACATTTCGGTTGAGAGGTCATGTTCACTCAGACCAACCTGAACCAGGTTCTAAGTTAACCAAAAATGCCATCATCCTTCACCTTTATTTCCCATTTGCTCCTCAACCAACCAACTTCTCTTCTCTTCTCTTCTAGCAGAACCAGTCAAAACCACAACCAAGTGCTTTCTCGCAAAACCCAGTTGGTGAATCTGTAAGCTTGCTGTTTACTTTGCTCTTTTGCCTGTTTTGGGCTCTCTGCTTGATGGGTCTTCTTCAAGTTAGCAATTTTTGTTCTTGGTCTGTGATGTAGCTGATCTTGTATTGGTTAGTAGGCAGTTCCAAGTCTTGGCTCAATTTTCATACTTTATTGATGGTTTATTAATACATAAATTTGTTGCTTCTGGGTTGCCTAATCTTTTATGTCTCATATATGATTTCAGTTGGGATTCTTCTTCATCTGGGTTTGTTTGCTAAATGATGGAGATAGTGAGAAACGTTAATTTGGACTTGTTTGTTCAATTCAGGATTTTCTACAAAAGGGTTTTGAATTTTGGTAATGAGATAATGAGGGGTCATGGTAAAATCTGGGGTTTTCAAACTTTCAATGGACTAGTTGCAATTGGCTCATTGGTGTCCTTTGTTGTTGCCATGTCATGTGCATTTTTGTATTTGTTTCCCAGGGTTCCCCCAGTGGTTCATAGCTATGGAATTTCTAATTCCTCTACTTCTGTTGAAAAATGTAATGTTTTTAAAGGAAGATGGATTCCAGATGAAAGTTACCCTTTGTACAATGCCTCACAATGTCCATTTGCAGAAAGTGGATTTAATTGCTTGGCTAATGGGCGGAAAGATAAGGGTTATGCTAAATGGAGGTGGAAGCCAAGGAATTGTGATATTCCTAGATTTGATGTGCGTGCAGTTCTTGAAACACTTCGTGGGAAACGGATTGTTTTTGTTGGTGACTCTTTAGGTAGAACACAGTGGGAATCTTTGATATGTTTACTCATGACAGGGGTGGAGGATAAGAAGAGTGTTTATGAAGTGAATGGGAATAAAATCACTAAGCGGATTAGATTTTTGGCCGTACGGTTTAGTTCGTTTGATCTCAGAATTGACTTTTATCGGTCAGTTTTCCTAGTGCAGCTGGCTTCAGCTCCAAACCGAGCACCAAAGAGGGTTAAGTCAACGCTCAGAGTTGACAAATTGGATGAAATTAGCAAAGAATGGATTGATTCTGATATTTTGATTTTCAATTCAGGGCACTGGTGGACACCAAGTAAACTTTTTGAAATGTGAGTTACCTAGTCTGCTGATCATTGCCTTTCATAAATCCTGTATTTGGTGTATATATTTAGTCTACCTTTCAGTTATTTTTGTAGGATGCTTTTTTATGTTAACAATAACTGCTTGTGCATCATGCTTTCATGCTCCATGCTTCTTGGTATAGATGTTGATAAATGCACAAAATGTAATGCATGTACTGGATTTCAACTTTTTATCTTACCTAAGAGAGAGGGTTTTTTACTTAGACACCTTTAGGTTATATATTTTTGGTACATTCATCTCTAATCCCTCACCCCTCCAACATTCAGTTCCGAGAATCTGCGCTGTTAACTGCTTGTGCATCAAGCATTCATACTCCACGTTTCTTGGTATAGATGTTGATTAGTGCATGCAGTGGAGTCCAACATATTCATCGTTTCCTAAAAGAGAGGATGTTTTTAAGGCCTATGCATGTTAGTTATTATTAATAAAAAGATTTGAAGGCCTTCTGCATGTTTGCACCCTTTAAGAAGGTTAACTTTGCCAGGAGAGGTAGAATTTCCCTAAGTACTGATGTGGCCAAAGTCTTGGTTGAAGTTTGTTGGTGATGCAAATTCTATAGCTGTTATGATTCTTGTATAAATTGTAGATGATGTGTATGCTTTGTATGATACTTGAGCTAGTAAATTTCATTTACAAGTAAAGGCAAAAAAGAAATTGAAAAAATTTCAACAGCTAAGGGGTGGTGCTTTGAATTATAATTCAAAGACATTTTTGGAGATAAATGCTGGATAGAAATGCATGAATGAAGGTTATTTTAACATTGTACTTCAGACCCTATTTGCTATTTTCCATACTCAACTTCTTAGTGCTATGTTGGCGGGTCTCTCTCTCTCTCCCTCTCCCTCACCTATTCATGTGTTCGGGATTTTCTTTGCAAATGTATTGTACTTGCAAGTTGGGTAGTCTTCTGTTGTTATTTTCTGTTAGTTTATATGCACCTCCAATTTTTTTTTTTTTTTTTTTTTTTTTTTGTTTGTATGAATGATTATGTTTTTTCAACATACCATTGGGTCTCAATCAGATTTCCATAAGTTTGTTCAGATTTAGCTTTTGTTATGAAGAGATTCCCAAAATACATTTGAGAGTGCTTGTAGCACTTTTGTTTCAACAAATACTCCAACAGACACACACAGAGACCAAAAAATAAAATATAGAAAACAAAGCAAGTCTAACATTTCTCCAGACAGGGGCTGCTATTTTCAAGAGGGTAAATCACTGAAGCTTGGAATGCCAATCACCACTGCCTTCAAGACAGCTTTAAACACTTGGGCATCTTGGGCCGAGACAATGATCAATACAAACAGAACAAGTGTATTTTTCAGGAGTTTTGAGACATCCCATTGGAGGTGCGTTATAAAGTTAGTTATGATACTTTCTGCCAACTTTCTGGTTTTAGCTTCTTAAGGCTGCTGGACTTTGATTGCATCTAGTTCTAACGACTATACTGTCGTTGGCAATTTATTTGACTTGTAGTTGGTTTACACTTATGTTATCATGAATATTCTTTTTTTCTTTTGGGCACTTTTGATCCCATTAGAGCATTCTACACCTTTATGCGCTTTTTATCTTCCATGTTGCTTTGTTATTTATTTAGCCTTCTGAATATAACATCTCCGTCCATGTTGCTCCTCTTTAGCTGTTTTCTAACGGGGTTCTATATCATAAAATTACAGTTTTTCTGAAAATCCTCAGGGAACTTAGAAAGACTAAGTAGCCAAGTAAATAGTTGCTTGGATTATTTTGTTCTTTCTGATTTATTTTGGGTTAGTCTGGGATCAACAAGAATTTCCAAGTCTTTATAGCCTCAAATTACTCTACTCAATGGTTAATGGTGTAAATACACTGTTATTCACTGATTTGAAGCAATCTAACCTGTTATCTATAAATTTGTCCTATTTTCTGCTTTATGGAAGCTAAATCTTGTAAATTGAGGTATATGTTTAATTTTCATCGTTGTTCCTCAATACAAACATATTCGTGCAAAACTTGACTGCTAGTGATTCTTATATGTACCAGTGGCCGTAACCATAATTCATGCAAAGTGACTCAACATCCTTTGTCAAGCTCTAAGGGAAGGGATCAAAGCTCAATTTCAAACATCATTATCAAGATTGTGAGGAAAATGACCGTCCCTGTAACTGTTCTGCATGTTACACCCATGGTAGCATTCCGGAGTGATGGCCATGTGGGTACTTGGAGCGATAATCCGTCAGTTCCTGATTGTAGCCATTGGTGCCTACCTGGTGTACCTGATATGTGGAATGAAATTCTCTTGTCATATCTGCTACCCGGGAATGATGTTTCCCTTCAATGACGGGTTTTTGCGATTATGCTTCCTTTTTTGCTGCTTGCATCAACGAGTACCTCTAGTTTCACCCTGTTTTTCAGAAAATGCATGAAGGAATAAGAGATATCCTGGCTTCATAATCTGAACTTGACTGTTCAGAAAATTAGTCTACACATTTATCATTTGTTGTACTATTGTTTCTCTACTGGCAGTTGGTGTAAGAACCAGAGTTCAAATTTAATGGAAATTGAGATGAAGCTGCTTTGCTGTAATATAATTGTTCTCGAGGTGTAGTGTGTAGTTAGGATTACAAGTTGTAATTTGTATGAAAACAAGTTCTTATACAGTCCATTTGTGAAAGCATTACTTTAAATTGAAATACATGTTTCTATGCATAAGCCGAAAATCAATTCCCGTTTGGTGATTGTTGAGGCCCAAAAAGTCACGGGAAGCCCAAAGACATTTAAAGCCCAATATAACATATAATGTCGGTTATGCGTTAATCCAAGTTGTATTTTGGGATTTAATTCATTAAATAAATATAGAAGTAGCGTACATGCCATACCGAACTAATAATACATTTTTCTCATGCCGATCACCTATCAAGCTCACATGAACCCAAGTCATGTGGCTTACGAGGCTTGCATGAGGGATTGTGGTGTGGAAGGTTACGGAGGTTCACAAGGCCCACAGAAGCTCTTGGATAATGGAGACTTTGGGCTAGCTACGTGGGAGCACCAAAGTCCAAGCCCATTACTTCGAGTTCTCCAATGTGAGTGAGCAAATGAGATATTTTTCAAGCACTTCCTTTTACCCATAGTAAATAGTCATTTTCTAAATACCTAACTTTACCTGTTGGAAACAAGTTTTTCCAGCACTTCCTATTACCCACTAGAAACAAGCAGTTTCCAGTGCTTCCTTTTATCCATAGGAAATAATCAGTTTATGGTACCTAGATTTACATGCTGGAAAATAGTATGCCCCAGTGCTCCATTTTAACCACTGGAAATAGGCTGGTTCCAGCACCTCCCTTTATCTATTGGAAATAAAGGAAAACCCTCACTCTCTATAAATTGGCATTCATGGCTCAAGCAAATGAGACCAATTTTTCTTCAGCCAACACTCCTCACTCTGCAAGCATCCCAGAGCCATCAATCCCTCTTGGTTGCTGCAAGCTTCTCAAAGCAACCATGAGAACTCACATTTCCTTAGCTGTTGCAAGTATTCCAGTAGCCTTCACAGTCATTCCTCAGCCATCACAACCATGTCTTATACTTTCTCACCCTTGAAATCCATCATCTTCTCCATAAAGCCTCATCAAGCATAACTCCAAGCTTTTTTCTTCCTTCCAAGCTATAAATACCATAGCCTTCAAACCTCAAGCTTTTCCTCTCATCCTCCTTCTCTTGAAACTCTCAAACCCCCATAGCCATAGCCACAAACAACAGATTATCAACATCCAAACTGAAGCATATCTAACACCAAGCCAAGCACATGCATTCTCATTTGATAAACTTGTGGGTCTTTAGCTCCCACACTCCAAGCTCTCATGCCAAGCTCATATAATCTCATATCAATATCAGCAAGTCATCTTCAACTCTTCGTCAAGCTGCTGAAATCATCAGCACAAAATATGCAGCCGCTGGAAGAAGAACAAAGTATTCCCCTAGGACTTGCTTCTCTCTCGGGATACTTTGGGCCTAGTTCTCTTTAACTTAGAAAAAAGGACAACAAAGGCTTGATTCACCACGTTATGGCAATACAAGAATCAACAAACTTGGATGAGCCTTCTGATAGAAAAAGATCCCAACAGTGCTTAAGGCAAGTCGCAGGGACTTCTAAATCGGTCTGCTAGCCATTCGCTCGATAGATCAGCTTTCTTGTTTCATTTAAATTGTTTTTGTGCTAGCAGTGTATTTGCAGTTGTACCAAGCCCCAAGGGAAAGAATGCAGCATGCTTAGAACTTTTAACTGAACTTCAACATGATGCTGCTTAGCAATTAAGGGACCTATTAAACATTTTATTTGATTTTTTGCACTCTTGATAATTATGCGGAATATCAACTAGTAGAGCATGTTTTGACTCTCTTTATGGTTACTGGGGATAGGCAGAAAGTGGTGCATTATTAGCTTAAGTGGTTAAGAGTATTATCCCTACCCACGAGGTTTTAGGTTTGATTCCCCTTTCTTATAGCAGAATACGTACGATTAAATAAATGAAAAATAAAATTGTAAAGTTAAGAGGTAGTAATCATGCCATCATGACTTATGATTGGTCAGAAAGTAACTTTCATATATAAGAATAAGAGTATTAATTGAGCAAAGAAAATGGTCACCCGACAATAATATGGCCTAAATTGTAAGACGTCAAATATGAATTGACGCATATAGATATATCTGCTTGCCACTAATCCAAGTAATACACAGACTGACTTACCATATTCATCATGAGGTCTATGAAGTCATGTTAGCGTATGGTAATGGTCTTCCAGTCTCTCTCTTCCCATCTTCCCATCTTCCATCTTTAACGAAAATAAATATTCAAATTTGTAAACCAAACAAAGTAGTCCAGTCAAGTCTAAGAGCTTGTTTTGGATAAGCTAAAAAGCACCTCTATAGAGAATCACTTCTTCAAATAATCACTTTAATTATGATTTTATAGAGAAACACATGAGAAGTG
The DNA here is from genome assembly GCF_029339155.1 of Prunus mume. NCBI lineage: Eukaryota > Viridiplantae > Streptophyta > Magnoliopsida > Rosales > Rosaceae > Prunus > Prunus mume. The sequence goes on along the minus strand of NC_142703.1, from coordinate 5,043,432 downwards.
CTTCTGCTAAAATTACTTAAAAGTGATTATATGGAGAAGCACATGGGAGGTGGTTCTCTCTATAAGTGATTCTAACCTATCCAGAATCACTCCCAAACAAACATTAAGTATTAAATTGAGTATAAGAAAATATTAGGAATACCAGCTAGAAATCCTTGTCAGTGTGATTGAACATGGCGATTCGTATGCTTCTTTTTCAATATCACACTTGAATAAAGAAACACAAATGAAAGAGAAAAAACGTACAAGTAAAGTTGAAAATTTGAAAAATACCCGTACACCGGAACAAGATTTGTCCTTCATGTTGCAATGTTTTAATTTAAAACACGTGTTATGGTATATCGTATCACAATAAAACATATATACGAACTCATTCATGTTGTTGAAGGAATTAAAATAATCGTGAGAAGAAGAAACCAATGGACTTTGAGAAGTGTTTTCCAATGCAAACAAACCCTTCCCCAAATCTTAGAATGAGAGTCAAGTCACAAAATATTATAAACTTTTTGTATATGAACTATTTGGCATAACGCTTTGCTATACAAATAGCCATTCATATCCACCGCTTTCTCCACAACAATCCAATTCTCATTTCTCATCTCAAACATTCAAAACTTCACAATATTATAAGATGGCGGCCAATCCAAATAAATTCTACTTCCCGTATTTCCCTCCACCCTCACCACCTCCTCCATCCGCTCCAAGCTACTCAACCCCGCCACCAGCAGCAGCCCCGGCTGCAAAGCCTCCAAGTCACTCAACCACACCACCACCACCCCCGGCTGCAAAGCCTCCAAGCCACTCAACCCCATCACCACCACCACACCACCCATTCCGTCCGCCGCCGCCGCCTCATGTACGCCCTCTGCCACCACCACTGCCACCCTCACCATCCCCGGACAATAATCCCACCGTCATAATCATTGTGTTCATCTCATTGGGTTCAGTTTTCTTCCTTGCATTCCTTGCATTTGCTTTACTTTGTTGCATTAAGAGAAGAAAGAAGAAGACAATCCAAGAAACCGACATGATTCATATTGACAAACACAGGAAGATCAAGGAGAAAATCGTAGAAGGTCCCTATGGACCACAAGCTGTGGTATTATCAGTTGAAGATGATGTCCATATAGACGAGGAGATAAGGAAGAATGAGACATTTGGCCACAAGGCTTTGCATGGAAAAGTAAAGAGCTCAGATGTCCAAGCAGAAACTGAGATAATTAACTTCGATGAACATAAAAAGGTCAAGGAAGACATAGTAGGAGGTCCCTATGGATCAAAAGCTGTGGTGTTAACAATTGATGATGATGTTCATATAGACGAAGTGGTGAGGAAGAATGAGAGAGTTGGTAAAGGTTTGCATGCTGCCAATGTAGTGGCACCGAAAGATGAGCCTTCAACGAGTTCAGATATTGGCCAATAACATCTTGCACACAAGGGTTCATCATAGTCTTGTGTGCACATTAGAACGAAGTCAAGATTAATTGCATGTAATTAATAAAGATTCATCACTGAAAAGTGATATATAAATTCTTTTCTAATGAGATGGATCAGTAAAATTCTCTGCATATGTCTAATTAATGCGTTGTGTAATGTTCTTAATTGAAATGAAAGGAGAGTTATGTTTGTTTGTGCCAAAGCATGCGCCTTTATTTATCTTGGTCAAAATTTGTGATGTGGAAGATTTCGGGGAAATTCCTTGTCATGCACATCAAGTGGAAGAATATTTGAAAAATAAGGAAGGTCTTTTCAAGGATTATAACATATAGGCTAAGATAACATCTCAAGAATGGACCGATAGTGGCTTATGTTGGTATGATTTACAACTAACTTACCATCACAGTTGCGATCCTGCTTGATTTTTTGCTACAACACTACAGTTTGAGTTAACTCCTCTCAAATCAAGTTTTTCATGTTGTTGATTTCCTATGAGTGAGACATCCCCTTTCACACGCATGAATGAGGACTAACTCATCACCTAAACTAGGTCGAAAATGCTCTCTTTTGTACAATATGTGACCCCCCGATGTACGCGTTGCATATTTCTTCAAATTGTAACGATGTATGTGTTCTGTAATAAAAACACAAAATCTGTCACAACATATTTGCAAATGAAAAAAAAAAATAGTTGATGTACTATGTCTGATGCATGTCCATGTCATTAGTTTATTAAAAACAAGGTTTTCTTTTTCTTTAATTTTAACCATAGCGATATTCAAATTAATCTAATGTACAGAGTGTGGGATAAAATTGGGATGAAGGGGGCAGTACAATGCCTTAAACTTACTTTCTTACACTGATTTTGTGGTTCTTTGTTATTCAATTACTATAGTGTCATTGTATTGTCCAAAATACATAGGAAGGGGAACACTCTCCCAACCTAACGCAGCACAGCCTCTCCTCACTTGCCCAACAGGTCTCCACGCTTAAGGCAAGAAAGGAGATCAGGCAAGGATTCGGAGAGCAGAAAGGAAGATAGGGATTCGCACCGGCAACTCCCAAACAATGAAGAAATGAAAACAAATAATTAAGTCATATTCCGGAAGATACAACTGCAGTGCTGAGCATACATGATGTATAAAATCCAAACTTTACTAAATAAAAAAGTTAAGTAGTCTTCTCCCTCAATACTAAGCTATGGGCTGTGGTAGTCTAGGAACTGGTGTCGGCCACCATGGGAGCACAAATGGGTAGAAGTAACTATTAACATTAATCCCACTCTCGAATGAAGCTACCTTGGACCACTTTCTTGTAATTATGTTGCAGTTGACTATATCTCCGCCGATATTCAGATACAAGCAATTCTCATTATTCGGGTCAAAAGCTAGCAGCTCCAACACCAGACCATCGTGATCCCAAAACATTTGGTCCAGCGGATAAATCGTCTTCTTGTGTTTGAAGCACAATTTGGCAGCTCCATCGACCACCAACACATCACAATGATCTTCTTTTTCTCCTTTCAACTCCCAAACAAACAGAGTATTGGTGTCTACGTCCAAGTAGCACAAAGGCAGACACCCTCGGAACACACCAAGGCACTGATTCATAAACATCATCCAAATAAAATACGTACATGTTCAATATGAGTATTGTACGTTTGCTTTTTAAAAGATGTGAATTTTACCGAGTCTTTCAGACGTGTACAAAACACGGATGTATCATTGAAATATAGATACGTACGTGTATAATACAATATCAAACGTTAAATTGCTAAATTCTTTATACGGATAATAACTCTAGAAAAGTAAAAAAATCAAAATTGGACAATAAAGACTCGGGTAATGGCCTAATAGTAATGGATAATGTTATAAACTACTCTTATCGATAAATGAAAATCGAGGAAAAAAAAATAAAAGAAAAAGAGGATCCCAGTATATATATATATATGTGTGTGTGTGTGTGTAAAGAGTATCGGCGCTCGGATATACTATTTATTAAAATAATAAACAAAAAGACCTGAGAAAAGCCAAGCGGGTATAGTATCTTTAAAAAAAAAAAAAAAGGGTTATCACATGGCTATACTATTTTTTTAAAAAGCCGATAAAGCCGCGAGGATATACTATAAAAAGAATATAGCCGCGCGGCTATACTAAAAAAGAATATAGCCGCGTGGCTCTTCTATTTAAAATAAAAATAAAAAATAGAGTATAGCCGCCCGGCTATACGTTTTCTTTTTAGAAAAATTAGAAAATACGAGTTTCAATTATGACTATTAGTTTTGATTCAATATGGATTCCTTGCCTTTTATTCAAGACATGACCAAATCCCATGTTCCCCCTCGTTTCCTTCTTATAGTTTTGTGACATGTGGCACACAACTTAACAATAATTTAACTATGTTAACTCTCTTCAGTTTTTTTTTTAAATTTAAAATAATTAAAAAATATTAAAATACATGTTTGACAAAAGAAATTGAAGTGAAAAAATAAAATCACAGCATCCACCCGTTGAACTTCAACGGCCAACCCAGCACATGATCAACAGTGGCGTCAACCCCCTATTCCCCCACGACCCAATCCCAATAATTCCAAACAAAAAGCATAAAAGAGCAAAATTTAAAAGTGAATTTGAGAATGAACCCAAATTTAAAAGAAGAATATAAGCAACCTAGAGAGAACAAAATGAACCCAAATTCCCGATCCCATCAAGTAATGCTGATGTGTCTGTCCCTCATCAGACGGGGAGATTGACGACGTCGTTTGGGGCGGAGGAGGAGGAGGAGGAGGATGAAGAAGAAGGGTTGTGAGGACGGTGGTCACTGGGATTGACGGAGCGAGAGGCTAAGAGCATGAGGAGTCGGTCGTGGGCCTCTTCTTAGTTCATTTCATGGTCGTCGGAGCTGGAGAGGTTGATGCTGGGGTTGGGTTGTGGTTGTGGAGGATAGGGGGTTGACTCCACTGGGGCTGCGTTGGGTGGTGGTCACGTGTTGGATGGTTGTTGAAGTTCGATGGGCGGGTGCTGTGATTTATTTTTTTACTTCAATTTCTTTTGTCGAACATGTATTTTAATTATTATTATATTTTTTAAAGAGCTGTAGAGAGTTAATAGAGTTCAATTATTATTAAATTGTGTGCCACATGTCACAAAACTAAGAAGGATAGTATAGCCGAGCGGCTATCCTATTTCAATTTAAAAATTCCTACGGCTATACTATTTATTGTAAAAAATTGTAAAATTTGCAAACTCCATGTATATCCGTCGGCTTCATCAGCAGCCTAAAATCAACTTGAATGGTAATACATGAATATTCGGAGTGGAGGTTGCTATGGAGTTACAAAAATGGTCATTATATTGCCTGTCAGAAAACTTACAAGTATAGCTACAGTTCCTCTTTAAATGCCTATTGCTCTCTGCTGGACTGTCATTCTCCACTCTCTTTTTCTCATTCTGGAGCTTCTCAACAACTTCCTCCAAAGGAGGATCTCCAGGTCTTCGAAAAACTTGATCGCCAATCTTTATTTCATAGGCCTCGGGTTGGTTCAACGCAAACTCCTTCAACTGGAGAGACAAGAGGGAAAGAAAGGGATAAAACATTATAAGAACAAAGGTAAGCAGAAGCTCGTGCAAAAGCTGAAGACTTCAATCTTTTCTCTTTGTTGTGAATAGCATTCTTAAGAAACGAAAGAAATCTACAATCATGGAGCAATTTCTCCAGCAAGACACAGAGGAATCTCATTCTCTTTGATCTGGAGGCTAAAAGACACAACGTGGGGGTGAAAGAAACATACCTCTGTCGTGTCTTGGCCTTCGTTCCATGTTCAACATGATTGTGTTTAGATCAACACCCATGAATCTCACCCCAAGAGCTCCAGTTCTCAAAACTTTAGTCCATTTCATAGCAATCTCAGCTACCATATCCTGCGAGGGTAAAAGATGCCCTTATTAACTCGAGGCCTATGAAATAAAAAAAGTTTTAAAAAAAATCCCAAGTAAGTCCGCGCGGCTATACTATTTATTAGTAAAATAAGAAAATAACTGAAGTACCGCGGCTATACTATTTAATTAAACGACTTTAAAACTCAGCGGCTATACTATTTATTTAAAGAAAAGCGGGACCCGCCTAGTGCCTAGAACCTAACCGGGCCTTTTTTTTAAATTAAAAAATAGTCTAGCCGAGCGGCTATATGATTAATTAAAAAACATTTAAAAACCGGAGTATAGACGCGCGGCTATACTCCTACCAATCATTTGATTTCTGATGCCGGTATCAAGGTATCTTTTCTTTCATTAAGATTTCGACTTTTCTGCCTTCTCCTCACCCTCCTCATGGTGGTCCTCGCAAATCTAAAGCCAAAGCACCCATCAGTGCAGATTGTGGTACATTCTTTTCATATTTTTTCCGAAAATTGTTTCTACGGTCTTTTGTTTGTATAGTTCCTTCTGAAGCTCCACTTCTGCAATTTTTATTTGTCATTAAGCACATATCATAGCCAATCCGTAAAAATTTACTTCCTACTTAATAAGCGCTGTCTCTTGCAATTGACTCCATCATTGAAACCTTGATTCTAAATAAGTGTAATTTCTTTTTCTTTTTTTACATTTCATGAATTTTGATGAATTAGTGCACAAGTTGTTCAAATTAATTCCTAGTGTTGTTATTAATATGTACATGTCTTTTTGTATAAATAGAAAAGCTAGTGCCAAGAGCAATATCCTCTCCCCTGTTTTTGCTCTGTTTTTACCTTCTTCATTTCTATTGCTATTTGCTTGTGTTTATGAGACTAGGATACTTTATAGCCCAATGTAGAAGACAGCAAACTTGAACAGGCCCAGTGTATCATCAATTTCTCTTTTCTTCTGTTTTAAGACAACTATTTTCTTTCTTACACAGACGAAAGATAATGACATATGTTAACTCAAATTCCATTGTTTTATTCATAACAACAACAGTAAAAGGCAATTATGCGTCTACATTTCCAACATTGCGAAAGAAAAAAAACATAAACCATGAGGTACACAAGAACATTATACCAAATAGTTCACGGGAGAAGTTCCCATTAAGTTCTTACAAATAACAGCACAACTAATCTACTAAAATGGTTCCTTTAATTCAATGAGATCCCTTATCATCACTCAAATACTCGAAAACTAGTACAAATAGGAGTCCTTCATCGCATCCATCTTCAACTAAAGGGAAGCATGTTGTCTCAAAGGTGCCTGCGCTAAAGACAAATGTTAAACAACCCATAAGATTGAAAAAGATAAATCACATAAACTAAGGGTCCGTTTAATAATCATTTCAATTTTAGTTTTTAGTTTTCATTTCTTATGTTATGTAATATCTGCATGTATATTCGAGGTTAAGAACAACTAACTTGCATAATTTAATTTCATTACTAGTATGTAAGAAAGATAGTAGTAATTACCTTTTATTTATTAAGGATCCTTTGCCTGATGATTTCTACCTTTACGTACAGCCAATCGTTCAGAAAGGTCAAGAAATTGAAGTACGTATATCTGCATGACCTGTTGAGCAAAAGAGTGCTACAAACTCCCCAAAATCCAGCAGCAAACCCAAGCCCCATGCTGATGTAAAATCCTTGTGTTATGAGCCCATCTTTGTCATCTTCATTCTCCAACACAGATTGTCCTGGACCTTTTTCCACCTTAGAGCATGTCCTTGGGAGTGGTTCTCCACAAAGCAGAGGATTTCCACCATAAGCAGAGTCAAAGGTTCGGAGTTGAGTGCCTATTGGAATTTTTCCAGACAAGTTGTTTTCTGACAAGTCCAAGTAACCAATACGTTTTATCCAAGAAATACTTATTGGAATTCTGCCATTTATCTGGTTTCTTGATAAATCAAGAGAATCTAACTCCTGCAAACTTCCAATCCTCGAAGGTATTTGACCTGTTAATCTGTTTCTCGACAAGTGATTTCAATAGGAATCTCCCCACTCAACTTATTGCATGAGAGATCAATACTCTTTACAAGTCCCATAGTACTTTTGTATTTTGACCTTACTCCTTTCCATGTTAAAGATGCTTCATCATCATAAGGAGAACGAATTAATAATCCGTTCGACTGAATCATATTGTAATGTTTGATACTTGGACTTGAATGTCCAATTTGAGCCAAAGTAGTCCAAGTATTGAGACATTTGGGTATAGTTCCAGAGATGTTGTTCATCGACAAATCCAAAATTCGAAGTTGTGTAAGATGGCATAACTGTGGGGGGATGCTCCTATAGAACTGATTAGATCGAAGGATAATGATAGCCAAATTTAGCAGATTTTCCCCTAGCCATTGAGGTATTAATCCTGATAATTTATTTTCCCCAACATCAATGAGTGTCAATTTTCTGCAATTCTTCAATTGTGAAGGCAACTCTCCGACAAATCTGTTATTATTTAGCTTTAGTGTCTCCATACGAACCAAGTATCCCATCGTGGTAGGAATTTTCCCAGATAAAGAGTTGTTGCTCAAATCAAGAAAGACTAATTTTTGAAAATGGATCCAGCAATCTGGAAGTTCTCCGGATACATGGTTGCTTGAGAGATCAAGATAGCTTAAACTTCTCACCTCGGTTGTACACAAAAATGAAGCTGACCCTGAAAATTTATTATTGGAGAGATCTAGAAATGATCCTCCTCGTGATAGGAATGAAGGGGCTATTAGGATTGAAGGGTTTGATAGGATTGAAGGGATTGGACCCTCCAATTGGTTCCAACTCACATCTAAATTAATTGCTAACTCTGATCTCAAATTTTCTCTGACTTGATTGTGAGACAAATTCATATACGCGACTTCATTTTGCAAATCACCAAACCAAGTTGGAACGGTATCAGAAATTCCAGCATCAGAAATATCCAGCCAGTCATAACTTTTCTGAGTCCGAAGCCATTTCGGGAAATACGGCCCCATCTTACAAGACCCCAATTTTATCTTACGCAATTGAAAGGGAGGAACCCAATCAAAACTGAAGTTTAAAACTAGTGAGTTAGAGAATAAATCCAAATACCATAAGTTGGAGAGTTTCGAGAAATTAGTTTCTGAAATGACTCCTTCAAAAGAATTCATGTGCAAATCGATAAACCAGGTATTCTTCCACTCAATTTATTTTCCGAGAGATCAAGAGAAACAAGGTTGGTATGAGTACCGGGCAACCATTGGAAGATTGATGACTTAATATTGTTTTCGGAGAGATCGACAAGAAAAAGAGATTTAGAAGAATTCAAGAGAGAAACAGAGGATATAACTGGAGGAGGAAGATTACACATCGGTAATATCAAGTATGTTAGTTTAGGAAGCATATTAACTGCTTCCAGCCAACCAACAACATCACTGAGATTAACGACACTTAGGTCCAAGTATTCTAGACGAGAAAGATTAGGAAGCCAATAGAGATTTTTCGTTCAAATTGTTTTTTTGGCCAATCTATATGCCGCGCGAATAAACACACTATTCTAATATCAACTTGAGCTATTACTAGCATCCATTGCTCCTCACTTTTCTTTGTTTTCTTTTAATTCAACTCTGCTTGATTCTCGAAGTTTGTTGGTGGTGGAAGTGGAAGCTAAAGCGGCAATTTATAGGGAGACTACTGTTAATTGTTGTGGTTTGCCTTTTTGTTTTGTTGTTATTGGTGATTCATTGTTGTGTTGCAGTGGTGGAGTGGGCTAATGAAGCTCTTCAAGGTCTTAGAAAGGGTGCTCCCTTTTCACTCCACTTGACACAAAAATATTTCTCCAGAGTTGCATATGCACTTGGGAAAAATGACAATCAATTATCCACAGTGAGTCTGGAGTTTCTACCTTTTCGTTTCTTTCATCATGTCATGTGGTTGCATTCCTTTTGATAGGTTTTGTTCTCTAGTAGTTCCCATGTTCTGAAAATAACATTTGTAATCATTCTGTACTTGTCCACATCCAGTTAACTGGTGTGATGAAAATTGAATATTGCATCACCCTAAGATCGTCTTTATGGAATGATTTTGCAGAAGGTGTGCGGGTTGTTTTGGTGGACAAGGATCAGGTTCGTTAATATGCTCAAGACTCCTTCCTATAAATTGGCAGAAGAATGTAGTTTCAGGAAATCAATGATGACAAGAGAGCAATTTGGCTTGAACGTATGATGTTTGCAACATGTGTCACAGAGATCAACTTGAAGCTCTCCACCTCTCCATCTGTTCAATAAAGGGAAAATTGCAGATGGTTTAGGATGAAATGGAAAGGTGAAAAATGACGAAGCTGAAGGCAAAGTTCACAACTAATATAGGTAATTCAACTCCAACGGCCTTACCTTGATTCTGAGGCTCAGGAAATCATAGCAAAACAAAACATCCCGCCAATTGCATTTATTATGCTTAAAGTAGACCACTAAATATCAGGCAAGGAAGGACCCCTTGCTCTTCCAGTTGCCTCAGTTTACAACCATAAAATCCAGCCAGTTCTTTGGTCAAGTAGTTTCACCAATTACATTGACATTAAAGTACACCAGAGCCGTCTAATCTTGGGTCAAGAATACTATTTCCATTAAAACAATTTGGAAAAAAACCAATTACAGCCGCGCGGCTATAATATTTATTTTTAGAAAAGTTACAAATCGCCGTGCGGCTATACTGTTTCTAAATTAAAAATATATGACAATCCCGGGTATAGCCGCTCGGCCATACTATTTCTTTCTTGAAAAATTATAAAACAGAGTATAGACCGCGCGGCTATACTATTTCCTTTTAGAAAAATTGAAAATCCCCGTATAGCCGCACGGCTATACGATTTCTTTTTGAAAAATTAAAAACCGAGTATAGCCGCCCGGCCATACGATTTCTTATTAAAAAAAGTGTGGAAAAAACCTAGAATAACTGGGCGGCTATACTATTACTTTTTGGAAAAAAAAGGAGTCTAGCCATTGGGCTATACTATTTTAAAAGAAAGTATAGCCGCGCGGCTAGACTATTTATTTTTTAAAAATAAGAAAAACCGAGTTGCCCCTGAGATCTGAACCGGTTTGGATATCCAAACGACGTCGTCCCAAGTGAAGACATCATCCGAGAGCCTTGGGAAAGCGCAAAGCTTGGGCGGTAAAACGGAAGGCCGAGAGTCGACGAGTCTGTGAGAGCTAAGGAATGCTACTGCAGCCCATGAGAGCGGGTTCGAAAAAAAAGAGAAAAAGTTTCGAAAAATCAGACTAGGCGGGTCTCTGTTTTTTTCCCGACTTTAAAGAAAACCCGAGGTTTAAAGTCTATATCGCCAAACAGTTCGTTTTATTTTCATAACGGTTCTTTTTTCAAAAATTAGGGTTCTCACATCCTCACTCAGATAAAATTAGAACCTGATTGCTTCTCACATCCTCACTCACCACAAGGTTTCAGTCCTTTTTTAAAATTTTGGTTTTCTATGGTCCAATTATGAATTTTTATGAATTGGGTTTTCGAATTTGAGGGATTTACTGCTGTGGGTTCATTTGGTTTTTGTATTTTTAACAAAATCTGAAGCTGGGTCGTCTTCAGATTGATTATGTTAATTTTTACTTATAATTTGGTTACTTTTGTTACAGGAAGAGATGGAAATGACCAAAGAAGCTGATGGGGATGGGGAAGGAGAGAGGGAAAAATCTAATACTTGCCAAGAATGTGGTGCTACTTTTAAGAAACCTGCATATCTCAAGCAACACATGCAAAGCCATTCCCTTGAGGTATTGTTTGCTATTAACTTTAAATTGTTAATAACCTTGACATGATTCCATACCATAGTATTGGTGTCTGAAGTTGTCTTAAGGAAAGCCGCGGCAGTTTGCATAGCTTGATATTTTTACCGATTAGTTTGATAGCTTCATTACAGCGGATTGTGTCTATAACTTTCCTTACTTTTTGGGTGAAGGTCCTGTAATTTTCGCATCAATTGAAGATAATCTTTTTTACAGGATTCAACATATTTTTAACAACTATCATTTGGATATCTTGAAGCATTGGATCCCACACAAAGAACTCCAGAACGTTTTCTGGCTTTAATGGACCAGTATCATGGGACACCTCTTGTGAAGCTCCACCAAGTGAACCTCAATCACGTACTGCTCAGTTTGAGGTTAGAATGCTTGATCATGTGCACTTTGAAATTATATGGTTATTTGTTCGTGAATTCCTTTTAGCTTAGTTTTTACTTTTTTGATGAGGTTTCTGTAGTATTTGCATCAATTGAAGTTATAACTTTTGCAGGAATCGACATTTTAAAGAAGTATCTGTTGGACAATGTGGAGCATTGGATCCCACACAAAGAACTCCAAAATGTGCGAGGGTTTGACTTGAATGGACCAGTATACCAGGTGGGAGACCTCCTGGGAAGCTCCATCAAGCAACCTCAATCACGTACTGTTCAGTTAGAATTTAATGCTTGTTCACTTGTATTTTGAAACAATGGTTATTTGTTCCTGAATTCATTTAGCTTATTCTTTACAGTGGCCATACGTTTGTTCGGTGGATGATTGTTGTTCCAGCTTCAGAAGAAAGGACCACTTAAATCGTCATCTTCTTCAGCACCGAAGGAAACTTTTTAAGTGTCCGATTGAAAACTGTAATCCTGGGTTTATTTCCCAAGGTAACATGAGGAGGCATGTGAAAGAACTCCACAATGAGGATGATCCTTAAGCTAAAGTTGGAGGTCAGAAGCAGCATGTATGCCAGTATTGTGCAAAGGTGTTCAAATTTGCTTCAAAGCTGCGGAAGCATGAGAATTCTCATGGTAGCTTTCATTTCTGAATTCGATCTTCTTTTTGTATTCTGCCTTGTGTGTGCATCAGTGGTGAATAATGTTGTAAGATACAATTTTTTCTGAAAATGCGGGGATGTGCTATTGTTGAAGTTTTTGGTGGTATGTTTGATGCAAACTCTAAATATATCCTTTTATTTGTGTAGTTAAGCTGGATTCAGTGGAGGCATTCTGCTCTGAACCAGGCTGTATGAAATATTTTTCTAATGAGAAATGCCTTAAGGCCCATATTCAGTCCTGCCACCAACATATCACCTGTGAGATATGTGGGACCAAGAAGCTGAGAAGGAACATCAAACGGCATCTCCTCATGCATGAAGGGGGAGGTGCTTCAGTGAGAGAATTAAACGCAGTTATAAGGGTTGTCTTCACCCATTTTCAACTGTGAGTTACTGACTTGACTTTTCATGGGTTGTATGTATACACATAAAGAGCAAACAGATTTCATTATTTTGGAAAGAAAAAAAAAGTTTTTCAAGTTTTTCATTCTTTGCATTGCCATTGTTAGATTTTTATTGTTTCCTTTTCAGATTTTGCTTATACGTTTGCAGAAATCAAATCTCCATCAACATGTCAAGGCAGTACACCTTGAACATAAACCCTTTGTCTGTAGCTTTTCAGGTTGTGGCATGAGAGCATGTGAGTATTATTCTTAGATCATTCCATACCCTCATATGTTGGATTTTGGGATAAGCATCTTTCCAGGCAATGCCACATTATGAGTTCATATGTGGGACACTATTGCTTTGAATTGCAGGGGGATTTTGAAGAGGGTGATGAGCAATTCCCAAGGCCAAGGGGCGGCTGTAAGAGGAAGTGCCCCATTATAGAAATGCTTCGTATGAGAAAGGGTGACTCCACCAGACCAATTGGCCCAGGAGTCTGAGTACCTCTCCTGGTTGCTCTTACATGAAGTTGAAGACGAGAATTGAGCCATGCCCTTGAAGTAAGTGATTGGAGATATCCACTACGTACGCTAACCTACTTAGAAGTTTGGGCGTCATGAATCTCAACACTAGATATGGAAATTGGGTGATGCTGTGAACGTGAACACCAAAAACAGAGTATAGCCGCATGGCTATACTATTTCTTTTAAATAAAAAATTAAAGAGCCGAGTCGAGTCGAGTCGAGCCGAGCAGTTATACTGTTTTTATAAAAAAAAAATAAGGGAAGAACAGAGTATAGCCGGTAAAAAAATGCCGTGTAGAGCCGTTCGGCTATACTATTTTTAAGGAAAAAACTGTGTATAGCCGCGCGGCTATACTATTTAAAAATTGTCAAAAAGGGCGTATAGCCGCGCTATACTATTTCTATTAAAAAAATTGGGAAAACCCCATTATAGCCGCGCGGCTATACTATTTCTTTTTAAAGAATTTGAAAAACCGACGGCTATACTATTTTTTTTGAAAAAATTAGGCAAGACTGAGTATAGCCGATCAGCTATACTATTTAATAAAAAAAAATTATAAAAATAATCTGACTAAGTTATACATATGCCAAAATCTATAAGACAAGATTTCAACTTTTTTCAACTCTTATGATACAAAATCTATAAGACAAGATTACATCAACTAACTTATTATCAACTAACTCATTATCATAATTGTACAACTTTATCAACTGACTCATTATCATAATTGACTAACTCATTATCATAATTGTACAACTTTATCAACTAACTCATTATCATAATTGTACAACTTGGGATGTTTATTGACGGGAAAAAAATCACATCTTGATACATTTCAAAAAACTTATTTTCTGATGGTTTTTGTGTTGACATATTGAAATGTCCAGTTGAGATTTTACCAGATAAGAGTCAAATCCTGGTTCAATTGCTCTGACATCTACAGCAACCCAACCCAACAAACAAGTCATATATTAATTGTTGTCTTTCAGGTGGGGAGAAAAACCAACACATTCTTTATGATTACCAAAATATTCGGAATGTTTTGCAGCACCAAAACAGTGTAGATTAAGTACTCTAATTACATACCAAAAAAGTCTTGATTTAAGTTCCTAATTACATTCCCATTGCTACTAATTAACTTCTTAATTACTTCATTACAGCACGACTTCTTTATTAAAGATCCAGCTAAACTTGACCGCATGCGGGCCCATCTTCCGTGCTCTTTCATCCGCTCGCTCCTGAAGCCTCCTTATCCTCGGCGCTAACCCACACACGAACTCCTGTGCACGCGCACCCTCTGCTGTCAATCCCTCCAGCTTCTCCAACCTCCACCGTCCGATCAGAAACTCCAAGATGTCCGCGTAGTCATCAGCCGTGTACACGCCCAGCCGCTGAGCCACTGCGGCGAAGTGCTCGAATAGCTTGGGGTCTTCCCCATCGTACATAAGGTGCGCCGGCATCGTTATTTTTTTCCTCATCATATCAGCAATCGCCACCATTGCTCCCGTGGGGTCCACTTCGAGGAGCTTTTCAACGATCTTAGAGTATGCCATCTCGTGGCGCCTCTCGTCGGATGCAATGGTTCCGCATATGCGCGCGAGCACTGGATCCCCGCCATCTTTAGCCAGCCGAGCCGTGTTGCCGTGTGATATGAACGTGGCTCGCTCTTGGAACGACGTGTACACGAACCCCAAGTACGGATTGTTCTCTGTCCCTGGCTCCTGCAGTAATTTTAAAGCAAAAAAGGCACTTTCGTAAAAAGCCAAAATATGCTTTTCTTAATTAAACCCAAAAGTGGTTATTTTTATAATATAATGGCACACAAAAAAAAATTAATTTCTTTTTTTCTAAAAACACGAAATTGGCTCATTTAACAGCAAAATGTGAATATGTTTTAATTTTAAATAATTGACAAATATTTAAAATCAAAAAATAGAACCAAAATAAAAACAAAATATATGGGAAATAAGCCAAAAACGCTTATTTTAATCCAAAAAGTGCTTTTTTATTTAAGAAAAAAAATGGGCTTTTTTTTTCCAATCAAATAAAAAACAGCTTATGTAGCTAATGAATTCGAAATAAGGAATATATACATATATATATATATATATATATATGTATTGGACTCACCATGCCAGCTCCAATAAGATACTGTACGGTTTTCTCGATTTTGAGCATATCCACCCGACCCGACAAGTAAAGAAACGTGCGGAGCAGATCCCCGTGCCTATTCTCCTCAGCAGTCCAGGCCCGAGTCCATCGAGCCCACGGACTCGAGCTAGCTCCAGTCTCGTCCCTAACTCCGTCCAGCCCATTTATCATGCTCTGATAAGTGGGCAATGCGTCCTCCGTGATCATGTCCCCGACGAGCACCACAAAATACTCGTCGGGTAGCTCATTGGTCCGATCGCGGAGCTCCTGAACCCGATCCAGAAACTCCCCTTTGGGTAGTGCTGGGTCGGGCAGGAATGCACTGGGCTGCCAACACTGGTCCACCGGCTTTAAAAACGGGAGGACGTGTTCGGAGGCCCAGCCCTCGAGCGATTTGAAGATCTCGACTTTTTCAGGGGGCAGAGAGTGGGTCTTTTGTCTAGTTAGAGATGGCGGTGGTGAGGTGGCGACGGCGGAGATTGGTTGTGATTGTCGGAATTTGATGGTGGGATTTGGTGGAGTGAGGCGTTGGAGGTGGCGGGAGGAGGTTTGGGTGTGGCCGCGTGAAGGCCATGCAAGAGTTTTGGTGTCAAGGAAGAGGGAGCCCTGCATGTCTCGAGAGATTGTTCTTTTGGGTTGTGTCTAGTGTGTAGATAGGTGCTCGCTCTTAGTCACACAGTGAACGGCGTCTTACATTTATAAGAATTGGGATCAGGTATCTGACCTCAATCTTGGACATAATTACTGTAATGCCACACATTTTTAAAACGGGAAAAAACGTTGAAAAGAAAGAAAAATGCATCTCATCGAACGGAAATGTTTAAATGAAATTGTTTTTTATTTTTCTAATTGTGAAAAGAAATTTATTAAAAAAATATGGAAAGAAATTAGGTAAAGGATAATAATGTCATTGTAAAGAGTTTAGGGAAAATGTGTGGGGTTTTATAAAACCAAGGGAGCAGTGGTTTTCAGAAAGGGCAGAAAGGGATGACAGGTTTTTCTGTGGGTCTGTTCAAAGCCAACAAAGAGTGACGTGGTTTGGTTTGGGGGGGCGTGTTTGAAGGAGTAATTGACAGCTGGCGCATTACCGGTCGTTGGTAGCAGGGAAATTTAAATTCTAGTTGCCTAATTATTCTAAATTAATTTCCAGATCTCACTTTACTTGGCATATTGTCGTTGGTCGCTCAGCAGATTTTTTTTTATAAGGAAAAAGCCCACGTGGTCCGTACTATGTTGCAACTTGCATGCAATCTCGTATACTTTTCTTTTCTCTTCTTTTGCACATATAAAGGAAACATTAACGTTTTTTTTTGGGAAAAGGGGGAGGGGGCGCAAAACATTAACGAATTTTTTTTATATTGTATAAGTGGTATTATTATTGCTCAAAATTAATTTAGAATTTTAGATTTAATACTAGGCTATGGAATTAGAAGCAAGATCGGTATATTACACGACTTATAAGTTATATATGAGGTGTGGTGATGGGATGTATTTATCTTATAAATTCTTTTTAGGGTTTTCACCAGTTTTGTTTCTTGAATTATTTGGATATCGTCAATTTAGCCCTTATAATAATTTTTTCGGTGAATTAAGGATCTACCGTAAGATTCTTAAAGACGTCATCCAGTTTTCCTTTAGATTAAAGGTAAATTTGTAATTTCACAAAAAATTAAAAGCAAGTCCAGTGAGCAGTCTAGCCCAAGGTTGGGGGAAATTTGAACCAACGTAAGCGTCGACGTGACGCAGTCCAAAGGCTAGAAGCCACGTGTACGCCTCAGCGCTCCGATTTGCTTCTACACCTTCATCTAAACTGGCGTTTTCTAGCAATAAAATTATGAAAAAAAAATCGAATTTTTTTTAAAAAAAATACTTGAAAATTATGATTTTTTTTTTCAAATCAATACCCTTCACTTTCAACACCAATTCTCATACATTTTATTCTACTTATACTATTACTCAACATTTTATTCTACTTATACTATTACTCAACATTTTATTCACTCTTCACTCAACATTTTCATCTCTTTCACCTTGTATTTTTATTTCTTATTTTTATGGCTTCTTCTATCGAAACCGGAGGGGCGTGGAGCACCATGGAAGATGTTTCTTTATGTGAGGTTTGGCTCAGAGTTTGTCATTGTCCCGTGACAGGCAATGAGATGAAATTTTTCCATATGTGGAAAAAAATTTATGCAGAATTTTGCGAAAAAATTCCGGAGTCGCCTCTTCAGAAATGACATTGTCGAGTAGGTGGAAACTTCTCAACAAAGAGATGGCAAAATAGAGAGATGCCTTGGCAAAAGCGATGAACTTGTATAGAAGTGGGGAAAATCGTACTAACGAGGTAAGTATTTTGTAATTTTCGTTTTATTAAGTTCAATGTCCTAATATATATATATATATATATGTTGTTATTATTTATTGCATTTTCAATATTTTGTTAATATTTATTGCATTTTCAATATTTTGTTAATATTTCTTGCATTTTCAATATGTTGTTAATATTTCTTGTATTTTTAATTGTTTCTTCATATTTCTTACATTTTCAATATGTTGTTAATATTTATTGCATTTCCAATTGTTTCTTTATATTTCTTGCACTTCCAATTTATTTGTAAGGTTAATTGTATTTCCATTATTTTTATTTTCTTACTTGCATATCCAATATATTTTAAATATTTCTTGCATTTCCATTTTTTTGTTAAATAGCTGATTCAAGCACAAATGTGGTTCGGTGCAACCGAGGGTGCCAAAAAAAGTTTCACCCATCATGAATGTTGGGAGGTGGTGAAATATTGTATGGCAACTTCATAATTATTCCACGGGTCCCGACGTTGTGTTAAACGAGGCGCCTCTCCGTGATTCAACGACATCGGATTCACCTCTCGATTCCTCTATGAGTAAAGACTTACCCATCCAAAAGGATCTGAGCCCCATTGGTTGAAAGGCTGCGAAGGCAAAGAAAGCGGGTAATTCAAGCAATCATAATTCAAAGTTTTTGGAGGAAATTGTAAGGCAAAACACCATAAGAATTGAAATGGAGCAGAAACGCCAAGATATGAAGGTGGCAATTCAAGCCGCGTGTGCACGAGAAAATGAGTATTTGGGTAAAAAAGATATGGAGAAGACGGATCGGGAAACCATGGCGATGGATACAAGCCATATGTCCCCTGAAACAAAACAATATTGGAAGCTAGAACGAAGGGATGTTATGAGAAGAAGACTCTTCCAGGATGATGAGCCTAGCAACACGGATTGGTTAAATGATCAAAACCATTAAATTAGTTGGCATACCTTTTATGTATTTTTATTTTTCATGTTTTGTATTAAAGTTGGTGTACTTCATGTATTTTATTTCAGTAGTAGTAATTCTTAATGACTTATATTGGATTTCTTTATTTAATAAACAAAGCATTCAACAAAAGACCATTTTATTCAACATATTCCATACATCAAACAAAACATAATTAAAATTAAAAAAAAACTACAAACAAGGCACAATAATAAATAAAAAAACAACACAACCAAACCATAAGTAATAAAAAAATAACACAACCAAACCATAAGCAATAAAAAACAACACAACCAAACTATAAGTAATAAAAAAATAACACAACCAAACCATAAGTAAATAAAACATAACCAAAGCATCTATGCTCCATCATTCATCTTCATTCCCTCTCACCGCCCATAGATGCTCCATCAAGTCAAGTTGACGTCTTTCATGAATATACGAAGATTGCATCTATGTATATCGATCTATCATTCGGGTCATGAAACGATCGTCCATCACCAACGGTTCCGGCTCAAACGGTTCTCCATTTGGCCCCATGGGCCTTTCATAAATCCAGGTTAAGGCCGTGTTCATTGGATCCGGTTCGTAGACCTCTCTAGCATCATAATCGTACTCATCCTCCACAATCATATTATGGAGGATGATGCAAGTCATCATAATGCTTCGGAGGATATCCTCATCAAACATACGGGCCGCACCTCGAATAATCAACCACCGAGCTTGAAGGATGCCAAACACCTTCGACATCTTTCATGTATCTTTCTTGATAGGTAGCAAATAATTTTTGCTTCTGGGATCGGGGATTCAGAATGGATTTGACAAATGTGGTCCACCTTGGATAGATATCGTCAACTAGATAATACCCTGTCTAGTAGACTGTATCGTTGACTTGATAGGTAATATTGGGGCCTTGGCCTCTCAAAACATCGTTGAAGACCGAGATTGACCCAGGACGTTGAGGTCATTTTGGGCTCCGGCAACTCGAAGAAGGCATGCTAAACCCATGTCGTGAGCCAGACAGCGGCTTCGTGATGATACTTTTGGCCTTTTCTATTTCGTAATCACCTTGCAAAGCAGTTGGGCAATTTTCCATTGCCAATACATGCGATCGATGCTATCAATCATTCTGGAAATCCTCGAACCCTTCGCTTTTGTAGAAGCCGTTGGAGTCCACTGGGAGTAGATTTACGCAGGTAGTCCTTAGTGTACAGATTTTCAATTGCATCACAAAATCTTACCAAAGCCTCCAACGTAGTGGACTTCTCTATTCGGGCAACCTCATCCACTTGATCAGCAGATGCTCTATACGCCAACATTCGATAATAAAATTGGAAGCTTTGCTCGAAGAAACCCCAAAACCCCAGCAGCATCACACTTTTGAACAAAGTATGCATCATAATTGCAAATATCATGCATGACTTTATTGAACAAATGGGATTGCATTCTAAATCGCCTTCGAAAATCAACATTAGAGGACAAAGCAGTTGGGATAAAATAATATTCTAAAAGATTCTTACCCCGAGAATGCTCTAAATCGTCCAATATCTCGCGACGGCTGACTTGTGAACCACGGCATACTTTGGTTCTTCTTCTTCCATTGCCACTGCTATGAGAACTTGTTCATCGACTTGTCTCTGCAACTCATTGATTTCATCGGCTCTATGGTTTCTCTCCTTTCTTTCTCGCTCTTGTCTCTCCAAGCATCTCCTATATTCTTCCATTGAGAATGAATTGAGTATGAATTCTAAACTCTAAGAAATGAAAATATAGAAAGATGTGGTGTGAGAGGTATGAGCTGAGCCTGTGGTTTTATAGAAAAATTTGGCAAGATAGAGATGTCACTTGGCTTGATTTGATTGGATGAAAATCTTATATGAAATTTGAAATTCATCCGAAATTTGAACCCAAATTTATCTGAAATTTGAACCCAAAAATCTTATCCGGAAATTTTATCCGATTATGAATAGTCTTGACACGAGGAACTCGAAATCTTATCCAAAATATTATCCAAATTAATTATTGAGGAAAAATTTGTGAATAAAACAAAAATGAATATAATCGCCTAGCCATGGCACGGTGGAAACATTAAAATACTATTTGCAAGGGCAACCACTATTCACATGAATAGTGGCTCCCTTAGCTCCCCCCTTGCAATGGCTAAGGGCAAATGGGTGGAGTTGCTCTAAGCATTCATAAAAATATAAATTCACAATCTAAATAAATAAATACACAACCTCAACTTCTCAAGCATATATAAATTCACAATCTCCTCAACTTCTCAAGCATTCACAACCTAAAGAAAATTAAAGTTAATTCCAAGCATTCCAATTAAAGTTAAACTTCTTAAGCATTCTAATTCCAAATCCTTTAAAGTTACAAATCAAAACAAAAATGCAAAGCAAAATGAATTAAAGTTACAACTAAAAAGAAAAATCCAATTCAAAGTTAATTAAAGTTACAAACTAAAAGGAAAATGCAATGCACCAATGTTACAAACTAAAGTTACAAACTCAAGTGTTGGTGATGAGTGGATTTGAAGAACCCCATTGTGTTGTTTGAGCACAAATGCTATCTGCAAATAAAATAACATAGTTTACTACATTTTATTACAAGAAGATCAAATAAAACAACATAGATTGACTATACTTTGCGGTTAGCGGTAACCGCAAGTTTAGAAAATCAAATACCGGAATTGCAAATGCGGTTCGGTTCTTCATACCGCAAATGCAGTTCGGTTTACCTCGATCGCGGTATTGCGGTAAATAGTCGGTTGGTTTTTGCGGTTTTTTGGTCTAAAATTTATCTTATAAATTCTTTTTAGGGTTTTCACCAGTTTTGTTTCTTGAATTATTTGGATATCGTCAATTTAGCCCTTATAATAATTTTTTCGGTGAATTAAGGATCTACCGTAAGATTCTTAAAGACGTCATCCAGTTTTCCTTTAGATTAAAGGTAAATTTGTAATTTCACAAAAAATTAAAAGTATAACCTATTACAATATCAAATAATAGTATTAAGTAGTTGCTTAAAAACAGTATGAAAATTAAAAAATTAAAATAAAGACTCATCCTCATCTTATTCCCCAAAGACATCGAGTTCGAGGACATCATTTGTTTTGGAATTAATTGAGTTAAATAACAATAATCAAACGGTTCAATTCTTCATGTTCTTCTCGATTTGAGTTTTTTTTTTTTTTTTTCAAACATTGCGCATACCAACATCTCCAATCATTGTAAGGGTCATTCATTAATACTTTCAATACATGGGAATCTCGAGTTCATCTCCTTTGATCCTTCTTCTGACATTAAAAAAGAAAAAGAAGAAAGGGGGCTGGGATGTGAAGTGGAAAATATCCCACATTGAAAAGTTGACAAATCTAGCAAGTGGAAAATGTCCCACATTGGAAGTGTCGTAGCCAACAATGTCCATGCTTCGAAGGGGCAGCTTCGCTGACCTTGTCTAATGAGCAATACCGACTCCTGGCATTCATGTCCGACAAAGCTTCCGCGGTGGCCGGCAAGGTCCATGCATCCGAAACTTCAGATTAATGCAGTAGCAGGTGTGCCTTCATACCATTCGCAAGAATGGATTATTGATAGTGGGGCGACATACCACATCACTGCTCTTCCATTGTCTAAATCAGTTTGCAATAAATCTTAGCCACAAGTGACTTTGCCTACTGGTGAATGGATTTCGATTAGTAGTACTGGCAATTTTAATTTTGCTCCAAAAACTTCTTTGACCAATGTTTTGCAAATTGCTTCTTTCATGGTCAATCTCATTTCTGTTAGCCAATTGACAAAATCACTTCGTTGTTCCATAACCTTTTTCCCTAATTTTTGTATATTGCAAGACCTAGAGATGATAGCGATGACTAGTTAGGGTAGATAACGCGATGGCCCTTACTATCTCATCAAACCTCATGATTGTTCCCTACCATCTTCACACCCTGGCATCCATTCCGTCGTCTAGCACCGTCGTCTTGGTCATCCATCTCAACAAATACTTCAGTTATTAGCTAAGAACTCTTTAGATATTTCTATTCATTCAAATAAATCATGTGACATTTGTCCATTGGCAAAACAATCTAGATTACCTTTTCAATTGAGTCATATTTCCATTAAACATGTTTTCAATTCATTGTGATATTTGGGGTCTGCATAAAATTCCATCCTATACTAGAGCATGTTACTTTCTGACAATTGTTGATGATTTTTCTCGTACTACTTGGCTTTATCTCATGTGACACAAATCAGAAACTCAACCACTATTAAAATCCTTTTTTGCCTATGTTCAAACTCAATTCCATAAATAAATAAATAAATAAAAAATGGTTCACACAGATAATGGAAGTGAGTTTTGTTTCAAAAATTTCATAAAATTGTTGATGTTCAGTCTAACACACAGATACAGGTGTTCCGCAACAACAATGGAGGTGAATATGTGACCTCTGAATTGCGCAAATACTTGGATCACCATGACATCATCCATCAAACTACACGTCCTTATACCCCACAACATAATGGCATAGCCAAAAGGAAAAATTTGCACCTCCCTGAGGTTGTCTGTGCATCTGTACTTGAAGCTCATTTACCATCATCATATTAGGGAAAAGCTCTTTCGTTTGTAGTTTATTTAATCAATTGTGTTCCGTCCTGAGCAGTCAATTTCCAAACACAATTCCATACGTTGACCACTCTCACCATGCGGCCCTCCCGTTCCGAATCTTCCCTCTCAAGTATTTTGTTATGTTGCTTTTTTACACCTTTACAAGCATCAACGTAGTAAGCTTGATCCCAGTACTTTGAAGTGTGTTTTTGTGGGTTATGCATCTGATCAAAAAGAGTATCGTTGCTATCACCCACCTACTTAGAAAATGTATGTCACCATAGATGTTGTGTTTCATGAGAATGATATTTTTTTTTTTTTTTTTCTCATCGGAGTCCTTACTTCGGGGGGAGCACTAGAAGGAAGTTCAAACTCTTTATTATAGCTTCTTCAATATAGGAACAGTGAATGACTTGGATTTAAGTGGTAGTAACTTGGACATAAGTGGGGATTCTCGTTCACATGAGAATGTAGATGTGAATGACTTGGTTTTAAATGCTAGTAACTTGTACAGAAGTGGTGATTCTTATTCATGTGAAAATGTAGACGGGAATGACAATCTGATGCAGCCTGTGTAGTCACCAATCACCATCACTCCATCTTTGCCATCACCAACAGCTGCATAGCTGTCTTTCTACTTGCCACTGCGTCCGTCTAATTCTGATACCCATAATCATTCGTCCTCGGTCACTGATGCTTGGAACACTAAACTACCCCGAAGTCGCCTCCCGAACCCTATGAATAATTATGTGTCTA
The DNA here is from genome assembly GCF_029339155.1 of Prunus mume. NCBI lineage: Eukaryota > Viridiplantae > Streptophyta > Magnoliopsida > Rosales > Rosaceae > Prunus > Prunus mume. Next base: position 5,019,508 of record NC_142703.1, on the reverse strand, counting down.
CCCATCATTTGTTTCAATCAAATAAGTCATTTGCATATCAATTATCTATTGTATCTATTTTCAACAGTGTGCAGGAAGCGTTAGCTTACCCTCGTTGGCAAACAACGATGAACGAAGAAATGAAGTCCCTAAAGAAGATTACCTAGGAGATAGTTGATTTGCGAGCTGGCAAGAAACATGTGGGATGTACATGAGTTTATAAAGTAAAGTAAAAGACTAATGGTACAGTTCATCGATTCAAAGCAAGATTGGTAGCAAAGGGGTACACTCAGACATATGGAATTGATTATACTTAGACTTTCGCGCTAGTAGCTAAAATCAACACGATTCGAGTATTGTTGTCCTTAGCTGCAAATTTGGATTGGCTCTTACAAAAATTTGATGTGAAGAATGCCTTTTTGCATAAAGAACCAACAAAAAAAGTTTACATAGATCTCCCTCATTGGTGTGACGTTCCAAAAAAATACAATCAAAAAGTGTGCATATTGAAGAAGTTCCTATATAGGTTGAAGCAGTCACCACGAGCATGGTTGGACATGTTTTCAAAGTCTATGAGGGAGTTTAATTACAATCAAGGTAATTCAAATCACACCTTGTTTCTTAAGCAAATGCAGGTTAAGCTTCCAACTATAATTGTGTATGTTGACGATAAGGTTGTGACAAGAAATGATTCAAAAGAAGGAAAAGTGTTACAAGACTAGTTGTCCCAAGAATTTGAGATGAAATACCTTGGTTCCCTGAAATGCTTTCTCGGAATCGAAGTGTCACGGTCTAAATCATGAATTTTTCTATCACAAAGAAAGTACACAATAGACTTGTTGCATGAAACTAGCATGTCTGCTTAAGATTGATTCGAACTAGGTATCGGTTGATAAAGGTCGATATCAGAGACTTGTTGAAAGATTGATGTATCTAACTCATACTAAGCCTAACCTTCACTACACCTTGAGTGTGGTTAGCCAGTACATGCATGATCCTTGCAAGCAACATATGAAGGCAGTTATGAGGATATTGTGATATTTGAAAGGGAGTCCATGAAAATTGTTGACGTAGAAAAATGGTTCGGCACTTTCCCGCGTAACTTAGTGATTAAGTCTCTTCGGTATCTGATGTCCTCGGTAGGGTGTGCGATCTGTAAGATAGCAAACACACGGTCAATCCTAGGGCACCGGTGTGGTACCGGCGAAGGCTCTCGATGTAAGTAAATCACGGATTTAGTAAGATTAAGCTGCAGATCAATAGGCAGTGTCGTAAGTTCGATTGATTACCTTCAGGTGGGATAGGTGTCCTCTTTTATAGGCCTTGGGAGGTGTGCAATTTGCTTAGAGTTTCGATGTGGGATTCTGGGCGTCAATCGTGGAGATGCCACGTGCGGAGTGGGCAAGGTTGCCCTAATGTTGTGATCGGTAGGTACAGTGCGAAGGTGAGTGCCGAAGGCACACGTAGCCTGGAATAGTCCACGTGGTTGATGTTCATTGGGTGTTCATTTTGGTATAAACAGGAGTCCCCCAAGTCCCCTTGCGAGAGTCTTCGGAAGGGGATTTGAATTCGTCCTCGGGAGGAAACATGGCCTTACCGTTCGGTAACTACCGGGAGGGCAAAACCTTGTTCCTTCCGGCATGCGGCCGGCTCGAGGCTGGCGTTGGCGAAATCGGAAGGTCGCGTCGATCGGCGGGCGAAGAGCGTCGGCGCCGACTTCGCGCCTCGAGTGCCGTCGTTCTCCATTGGGTGAGTGACACGTGGCGAAAGTAATGATGGCGCGGCGCGATTAATGTCGCCGCTTGGTTTCTCGAGTACCGTTGCCAAACACTTCCCTATAAATAGGGATAACCGGATCGCACTCACTTTGCATCTAGCGAGGTGAGAGCTACATGCGAGGCGATTCGCGAGCTAACGGTAACGGCGATTCGGCGTTCGAGCGGTAGGAGAGGCGATTCCGGCATTGCGAGCGGTAGTGAAGCATCCGAAGAGCGGATAACGCTTATCTCCGGGGCACACCCTAAGGTACCGTTCGGCACCCTTCTCTTTACATGCTTTTTAGGGTTACGTCCTTCCTTGGTTCGAACTAGACCGACCATAGGGTTCCATTCGATAGTCTAGTCGCCATAGGTAGCGATGTAGGAATCGGTAGGATAGCATCCGGCATGAGCCTTAGTTTCCCTTCTTCCTGTTTTTGTAGATGTCCGATAGCGAGTCATATTCCGAGCGCGAGCCCAGCGTTCGGCGAGTCGTCGGACGGTCTCTTTGACTCCGACGGTGAAGCGGCAGGGCTCGATGCGAGTCGGGAGTGATACCGGCGTCGAGATACTCGGCGAAGGGCCCGACTTCATTCCAACACGCGAGTCGGAAGGGCTAATGGCCGCTCCGTCCATTGTCCATTGTCTGATGGCGGCCGCCACGTGGGCCTCGGTATGCCCGGGAGGCGGCGGTAGCCGTCGATCGGAGACCTCCATCAGGCGTGGAGAATCGGTGGTCGGCCGCCATCCGGACCTAGGGTATCGCGGTGTACCCAAGCAACCCTAGGTGCCCATGAGTGCCGAAGAAAACCTATTGGCGTAGACTATCCGGGCGAACAAGATTACCGATCGGGAGATTGCCAAGCTTGGCGAGTACCGCATTCCCGACGGTGCGGATGAGGATACCGGGCCCTACGAGTCCCTTAGCGCGCCGAAGGGCGGCGAGTAGTTTCTTTACCGGCGTCCTTGTGCAGGCGTTCGGTTGCCGTGCGGCCGCGGTCTGGAGGATCCTAGCGGATCGGCTATGCCGGGGCAATTCAACCCCAACTTAGGTGGCTCTCGGAGTCATAGCGGCCTTCGGCATGGTGGCGAAGGAGCCCCTCCTAAGCGATTCTCCCATCATGCAGCGTTACCAAGTCCAAGTGTGCCGATCCACGGCGGGTAGGTCTGAGCGAAGCGCCTCAAGGCTACGATCGAGGCCACTTAAATGGGATTAGATACCGACTTCACGAAGTCGTGGAGGAATCGGCGGTGCTCCTCTCGGGCGATTGAGTCGCCGGGACAGACTGTCGATTCGCATTCCACAACTTTCCAAATGGCGGTAGGACCGCGTACCGTTAGTACCTTCTTGAGTTATCATCTCAGTAAATAGCGTTTCCTCTTTTCTTTTGTAGGTAATTTGAAGCAGCCGATCGCAACGAGGCCGAGATTCGCGCAGTGGAAGAGTGAGGAGGAAAGTCCTGCGAGAGAGTGTATCCAGTTCCTCTTCACCAACAATCTGATCCGCCCAGTGATCGATCCTGCTGAGAGTAAGTACGCCGTAATTTACAAATCGTTCCTTTTGTTACATTGCGGGTCTTGCAACCCTTTTCTCGCGATGACGGAGGACCGGAGAGCTGCCGAAGGCTAAGAGGATGAGCGAGTCCTCAAGCGGCGTCTTATGATGGGCTTCGGGGAAGAAGAAAACCACCGCAGGCTCGACACCGGTGGACCAGGGACGGACACGGCGGCCGCCTCCGTGAGCTTAACGCCGAATCGGCGCGGACGAGCGGCAGCGGCGACCCTTCTCCCGCCGAGGCACCACTACGAAGAGCTTCCTCCCGGCGGCGGCAAATGGCCCTTCACCGTCGATCTAGACACCGGCGGCAGCGCGGACGGGCCGAGCCAACTCGGGCTATCTTTGCCGAAAATGGCGAGGAGCCGATCCGTCACCGCCTGTCCGTCGAAGGCGGTCAGTTCGCGAACCACATGATCCTTGGCTGCGCAAATGGGTGGCGAGATCGAGAGTGCCGAAGAGGCTCGCCCGGGAGGAGGCGGGTCGCGCCTTCGTCTTGGCGTCGGTAAGTCGAACAACATCGAGTCCGGTTCCGATCGTATTTGTATCTTCGCGTGCTCGTTGTTCTGCGAGCCGATGGACATGTGGCTATGCAGGCGGGCCATCAATGCCTCGAGAAGGCGAAGAAGGCCTACGGCGGCAGGCCGGGGTTGCGAGGTGGCAAGGCTATCAGACCATGCGAACTGGTGAAGGATTTGCAGCCGCCGAATGGCGAGTCAAGGTGTATGAGGCCAAGTTCGCGATCATGCGTCTACTCGAGTCGCACAACCGGCTAAGGAGGCTCTGGAGGCAAAGGATGCCGTTGCGGTGGCTCTGGAGGAATCGGGCGTGCCAAAGCATCGGAGATTGGTGCCGTCCGCCCAGAGGCCATTCGAATGTCGCCACTCTGCGATTCTCTACCTTGCTCAACAAGGAGGTGGGCTCGGAGATGGTGGATCTCATCTATCGATTCAAGCGGTACAATCCGGGACGAAGCTCAATCTGAATTTTATTGCCGATCCTCCTCCCCTTCCCGAAGGCGTCCGTAAGAAATGATCGAAGAATACGAGGAGGGCGCTCGGAAGAGCTTGCTGGTGCCGAAGGCGAATGCCGAGGACCCGTCGTCCTGAACCTTTCTTCCTTAATGTAACTTTGATTTCCTGTACCTTTGGTAATTTTGTACTAACTCTGATGCCGTTGGCATGTCTTGTTTTGGATAATTAATGCCGTAGGCATTTTTGAATTAAAGTTCATGTTTTCATTTTAAGATCTTTGCATCTTACTTTTGAATCGGTAGCGTATTTAGGAAATTTTTCTGTTTAACGCCAAAAGTTTTTAAACAAAGGTCACTTGCCGTTGGCGGTGACTTTTCCTTTTACGCAGGGGGTTCCGATTGTATAGCAATGGCAAGTAATTGCCGAAAGCCTATAACGTCCAGCAAAGTTTACCAAGTTGTCTTTTAATCGGTAGGATAATGGCGATGCCAAAATGCGTAGTTAGCTGCGACCGATGGTCCCCACGTACCCTTTTTTTTGGAACAAAAATGGATGGATTTGAAAGATATAACAAAGGTGCGAATATGTGAGCGAAGGCCCTTTTTATTGATAAGCCAAGCGGATTACAATTATGAGCGCGTTTTGATTATAGAACCCGCCTTGGCTTGGTAGCACGCTATAATGCCGAAAGTGTGCTTGTAGAGATGCCGAAGGCTTTGTGATACCTCCGTGACCCTGCCGTAGGCAAGGTGACTTCATTTGAAGTAGTACTTCAAATGCTCTACGTTCCAAGGGTGACCGAGGATCTTTCCATTGGAGTCTCGAGTCGGTAAGTCCCCGATCGCTGGATACCAATGATCTCGTAGGGTCCCTCCCGGGAAGGTCGAGGGTTCCTTCCGTGGGATTCTTGGTTGCCAAGGAGACTTTCCGCATGACCCAATCTCCGATTCGAAAGTACGGGATCGACCACGAGTCATAGTACCGAGAGACGGCGTTGTTTGTAACCGTTCGAAGGTTGGCTTGTGCTTGGCGCTCTTGAGTAAGTCGAGGCTCGAGCGGCGCTTCCTCATTGCCTTCGGTGCGAAGGTTTCCGTTCGATAGGAGGGCTCTCCGATCTCTCACGGGACTACGCCTCTGAACCAAAGCCATGGAGAATGGTGTTTCCCGATTGCCGTTCGGTAAGATATCCGTATGGCCCATAGCGCCTCCGGAAGCTTTTAAGCCATGCCCTTTGGCTTTGTCAATTTGCCGTTTCAGCGACTTCTTGACAATTTTGTTCATAGCTTCGACCTGTCCGTTCGATTGGGAGTGCGCTTTGGCGAAGCAAAGAACGAGTTGATCTTGAGTCGTTGCGAATTGCACGAAGACTTCCGAATCAAACCGCGCCGCTATCCGTGGCGATGGCGTAGGGGATGCGAATCGGCGGCAAATATTCGTCGACGAAATCCTCGACCACAGTTGCCGTTATGGTTGCCAAGGCCTTGGCTTCTACCCATTTGGTGAAGTAGTCTCACGGCAGCAGCGTATTTGACGACCCTTGCCCTGCGGCGCATCGGACCTATTAGATCCGGTCCCGGTTGGGCGAACGGCCATGGGCTCACGATCGGGTGAGTGGCTCGGCGAGAATATGAGGACACTACCGAACCGTTGGCATTTGTCACACCTCTTGACTAGTGTGTTCGCATCACAGTGCAGTCGGCCGAGTAACCTGCGGAAGACCTTGTGTGCAAATGTCGGGACCGGAATGGTCACCGCAGATTCAGCTGTGGACCTCCCGAAGGATGTAGTCCCTTGCTCCTTGGTCGCACTTGGCAAGGCGTCGTGTAGCCCGTTTGTCTGAACATCGTTGATGACCGTGTATCTTGCCGATCGGTAGCGGAGTTTCGAGCTTGGGATTTGTCGGTAGGGAGGTTCCGGCTTTCAGATAGGCATAGATTGGAACATCCATGTATCCTCGTATCGACGGTACATACCTCAGCGGCGGTTGTACTTGGTTGGGTTAATATCTCGACCGGTACCTTCCTTCCGATCTTGTCATTTATTGCGAAAGCCAACCGCGAGTGCGTCGGCATGGCTATTTTCCGACACGGGATCTGCCGTATCTCATAGGCTTGGAATTTCAGAGCGACGGTGGGCTGCCGATAAATAGGTGACATGGAGGCATATTTTGCTGCGAAGTCTGCCGTTATCCGATTTACTATGGTGGGAGTCGCTGTGAATCTTGATCGCCTCGCGCTCATGCTCTAGGCTGGCCGAAGGCCGAGAGGCCTCATATTCTGCCTCGTTATTGGAGGTTCGGAAGTTGAATCGAAGGCGTGCTCGATTTTGCTACCGTCGAGTAGTTAACACTAAGCGGCACCACGCCTTCTTTGGTTTGCCGAGCCGTCCACGTCGCGAGGATCCAGAGAGGAGTGGGCGTGTCGAAGCGTTCGATATCCATTTTTGGTTGGCGGTACATCGCTTCGGCGATAGCGGTTCCGATCAGCGAGGTGTGAGTTCGGAGATGAAATCGGCAACGGCACGGCCTTTTCTGCGGGCCTTGGCAGGCTGTATGTCAAACTCTCCCAACTCGATCGCCCATTTGACCAATCGGCGGATGTTTCCGGCTTTGGGCACTGCCAGAAGGCTGGTTCGTCGAATCGTGACCGTGAGCACGAAGTAAGGCGAAGTCTTCATGCCGAGACGACAGGCTGCTAGCTGCTCTAAGGTGGGTACAAAGTTCTGCTCTGGCGCCTTGCGACATAAAAGATCGGTAGCTCCGCCTTCTCTGGCTTCATATCGACCGTGGCGGTGTTGGATACAGAAAGGGGAGTAGTACCTCGCCCTGGCAGTGGTTTTGATAACAGTGGTGCTTGGCTCATGTAGTTCTTCAAGTTTTGAAATGCTTGGTCGCATTCGGGAGTCCATGTTATATGATGTTTGCCCCCTTTCAAAGCTTTGAAGAACGGTACGCATTTATCGGTAGCCTTGGAGATGAAGCGTGTCAGGGCAGCGACACGTCCGTAAGGCTCTGAATGTCCTTCTACGTCTTTGGGGTCTCCATGTCGATTATGGCTTTTATTTTCTCGGGATTGGCCTCGATTCCCCTTTGGTGATCATGAAAGCGAGAAACTTTCCGGAAGATACACGAGGCGCGCCGCGGGTTCAGCCTCGTTGGTAGTCCTTTAGAATACCGAACATGAGGCCAAGTTTTCGAGTGATCCCCGCCGTTCGGCTCTTTACCAACATGTCGTCAACATAAACCTCCATGATGCCGCCGATGTATTTAGCGAAGATCCGGTTGACAAGCCGTTGGTAAGTTGCCCCCGCGTTCTTGGGCCGAAGGGCATGACATTATAGCAGTACAAACCGCGATCCGTGATGAATGCCGTATGCTCTCTATCGGCAGGTCCATGAAGATCTGGTTGTATCACGAATACGCTGGCGTCCATGGTGAGCAGCTCGTGCGGTGGCATCGGACGGCTGGTCGATCCTCGGTAGAAGCTGTCTTCGGACAAGCCTTATTCAGTCGGTATAATCTCGACACATTCGCCATCCTCCTCGCTTCCGAACCATGGCCGAGTTGGCGGCCAAGCGGTGCGTAGCTTCACGATAAAGCCGATGGCTTTGAGCTTGTCAACCGCTCGCGACGCCTCATACCGTTCGGCATCGTCACGATCGGCGCTTTTGCTCGTGGTTTGTGGCGGGGAGATGCCTGAGCTTGTGGTGATGGCGTCGGGTGATATCGGGCATGTCGTCATAAGACCGGCGAAGACCTCCGCATGCTTGCCGTAAGAAGTCGATGAAGCGCCTTCGAGGTCGGGGTCAGATTAGTGCCGATCTTTACCCACCGTCGGGAATTCCTTGTTGATTATGGTCTCGGCTCCTCGGCCGGTGTGCCGTTGGCGTTAGGTTTTCCTCCGGAGTCGTCAATGGGTTCGTTACGTTCGGTAGTCCACAAGGTCATGGCTTCCATCGGCGGTTTGTTGGCTATCGACTTAAGTGTCATGGCATAGCACGTCCGCTGCCGGTGATCTCCGGATGGCTCGTGCGGCTGCGTGTTGGGAACTTCATCGGCAACATGTGCGTGGATAGGTGGGCTTTGATCCTGGTGAGTGCCGTTCGCCCTATGATGACGTTGTATGCTTTGTTGGGCAATCAACAATGAGGAATTGGTCGTAGGTCATGGTCTTCTGGGGCCCACGCCGAAGGCAATGGGTAAAGCCCGATGCTCTGGGTTGTACGGATCCCGAGGCCGAGTAGGCGTGATTTGCCGATTGACCATGCTATCCGCAATCCCCAATCCTTTGAACGCATCGGCAAAGATTACGTTCACCGAGCTTCCGGTGTCAATCGGACCGACCCACGAATCGTGTCAGCGATCTCGGCCCGAATGATCATTGGGTCATCGTGGGGTAGATGATCCCCTCCTCCTCTTCTTCATGAACGTGATGGGCTCCCATCCCACCTTTGACAACTTTCGGCACCTATCCTCCGCTATGCCGAAGACACGAGGCAATGGGCGGCGCACATCTTGCTTTGCCGGCGGTTAGAGGTCCCGCCAGTGGGGCCACCGCTGATCGTGTTGATCATGTTGATCTGCCGATTCGCGTTGGTGCCGGGCTGTGGCGGTCGGCAAAATCTTGATCCAACTTCCCTTCGAATCGAGCGCTCGACAATTTTCCTCGGCGTCGGTCTTGGTATTGTGGCATTCTGCTGGTGATATCGGCGGAATTTGCGATATCCGATTATCCTGCCGATTGGGCTTCGGTTGGTACGCCGGGATCTGGTCATGTTCGTTCATTAGAACGGTCTCGTGCGTCGTGTTCAGCGGGGTGAAGACTTCGAGCACGCGATCGTGATTGGTAAAGTGCCGGTGGTCGTTCGACCGTTTCCCACGCGTCCTTTCTTTGAGTTTCACAGCGGTTATCCGGTCGTCCTTCCGCTTGTGTCTGCCGATGGTTCGTCGGTTCGGCTGGATAACTTTGGCGCCGATTCTTCCTTCGGCGAAGGCGGGTTTGGAGTTGAAGTATTCGCCTTCGCATGGACCGCCTGCTTCATTAGTTCGTCATCGTCGCGGTTGCTCGTGCACGAGGTGCGAAGTGAGAGGACCGTAGGCCACTCTTGAAGCGCCGTAGGCTGCCCTATCGTCCGTTCGGGACACCTCAGTACTCGTGGCGAAGCGGCGGCGTATTCCCGTAGGGCTCGTCTTCCCTTTGCCGAATCGTGTATCGGATCGTCGGCGAGTACAAGCACGGTCCGTCTGGATCATGAAGTGGTTGAGAAAATCTGCTTGATTCGTCAAAGGAGTGTACGCCCTCACGGCTCGAGCGGTAGAGCCGATTCGGCAGCTCCGGTGAAGGGATGAGAAACAGCGAGACATTGTCCTCGTCGCGAGGCCCTTGCACCAACTGCCGATTGGAAGGAGTGGAGAGTGCGTCAAAGGGTCCTCCACACCGTATAGAAGGGTATGCGCGGCTGCACCTCCTGTCCGTCGGACCTCTTGATGCGCTCATTAAATGGTCCCGGCCGAAGTTTTCCCGGGACACGAGATCGGGTTCGGTCTTCCTCCATCTTCGGATTCTTTGGAAAAGTAATCGGATGGCGGGTCTCGGGGACGTCCTCGAAACCAAAGTCTTGGAAGTTTTCCTCGGACTTGGTGATCTCGCCGAGTACTCCCTGGGAGCTTCAACGGTAGCTCGATTCGGTGTCCCTGGTGGGGATGTACTCATCATCGGACTCTGCGCGAATCAAACCCGAGCCCTCGAAGGGATGATTTATCCCCAAGACCCTCATCCGGAATCCCTCAAATTGGCGTTTAGTCCGATTGGGGACCTATGCCGTTCGGCATCCCTCTTGTCGTTGATCCGATGACGACAATCGGTGTATACCTTCTTGGTATGTGCGGTTGGTCCTGGGGTGCCGGGACTACCGTTGCTTGGAAGCGCGCGTTGCCTTTGCCCCCTGTTTTCCCTTCCCGCCGGCCGGGTCTGCGACTGGGAAGATTCGGTGGTCCGAGCGTTTTGCGTTTCTGGCGATTAAGCAACCGTTGGGTTTCGTCCACTTTGGGCGAGAGGAGATTGTTACGTTCTTGGAGTTTAGCCATCTCCTTTGGAGGGAGGTCATCCGAGCGAGCTCCGCCGACCGTGGTCTGAAGCGCCGTGGATTAGGAGTGCTAGGTGCAGTGCAGGGCTTGCTCCACTTGGCATACCGTCGGTAATCCATCCTCTGATAAGGCTGTGGTCTGAAGTGGTTCCCATTGTTTTGTTTAGGAATTGTAGGTTTGATTATATCTTTCCTGACGGCGCCAAACTGTTGGCGTAGAAAAATGGTTCGGCACTTTCAGCGTAACAGTGATTAAGTCTCTTGGTATCGATGTCCTCGGTAGGGTGTGCGATCATGAAGATAGCAAACACAGTCAATCCTAGGCACCGGTGTGGTACCGGCCGAAGGCTCTCCGATGCTTAAGTAAGCACGGATTTAGTAAGATTAAACTGCAGATCAATAGGCAGTGTGCCGTAAGTTCTGATTGATTACCTTCAGGTTGGGATAGGTGTCCTCTTTTATAGGCCTTGGGAGGTGTGCAATTTGCTTAGAGTTTCGATGTGGGATTCTGGGCGTCAATCGTGGAGATGCCACGTGCCAGAGTGGGCAAGGTTGCCCTAATGTTGTGATCGGTAGGTACAGTGCCGAAGGTGAGTGCCGAAGGCACACGTAGCCCTGGAATAGTCCACGTGGTTGATGTTCATTGGGTGTTCATTTTGGTATAAACAAAAATGATTTTTTTTTATTTACAAAAAATGGTCATAAAAATGGTCATCTCAGAGTTGAAGAGTATACCAATGTAAATTGGGTAGGATCATTTGATGATAGACATTCTACGCGGATTACTTCACATTTGATGAGTGCAGAAGATGAATATAAAGGCATGACACTAGGAATTTGTGAGATCCTACGTTTTAACTGTTGTTACAAAATTTAGGTTTTGCATCGAGTCAACCAATAAAGTTATTTTGTGTTATATCAAGCTGCGCTTGATACTGCTCATAATCTTGTGCAGCACGATTGGACAAAACATGTTGAAGTTGATAGGTTCTTTATTAAGGAGAAATTGGAGGATAAAATTGTTGAAGTGCCCGCAATCATGACAGAAGACGAGTTAGCTAATATACTTATTGAGGCAGCATCGAGTCATGTTTTTTCAAAGGTCTTGGACAAGTTAAGCATGTGTGATATCTATGCACCAACTTAAGGGTGAATGTTCACTTTTGTATTTGAGTAATTACTTGTAATATTAGGTTTCCTAGTATAGCCCTATAATTATTCCCCGTGATTGGGGATTAGGGTTGTAACCATATGTAAATTCAAACTTGGAACTTGGATGAAAAGAGGATTTGAACTTGGAACTTGGCCAACTTGAATTCAACTTATTCTAAATTAGTCTAGAATGAATCTAATCTACGAAAGGAGGATTCGAACTTGGAAGTTGGATGCAAGGAGGTTGGAGCTCTGCCTTCACTTTAATCCTTCAAAGATGCACAACCAGGATTCTTCCAAAACAGAGATAGAATTTGCACATCGGCATGCTTCCAGACGTTTAATGCTAAATATAACCAGAGCACAAAGCTCCAAATTCGGATTTCTCCATAGATTGGTAGAGAGAGAAAAAACATGTCCAAATATATACTTATAAAGGAGAAAATCTAAATAATAAAAAAATATGCAGAAAATTTTATTATCATAAAAACCATAATATCAAAGACAAAAGTCATGAACCTCGTACTATCTTAAGTTGCTTCTCTCAAAATTTGTAAAATCCAGACCAACACAATTATTCTTAAAGACATCAGATAGATATATAAATTCTCTCCATTATCACATAAAAAGTCCCAAGTTGCTCTAATCCTCCATGCGAATGATGCACCGGATGGACTGTCCTGAAAGCATCAAATCAAATGCTTTGTTGATCTCAGCGAAAGGGACCGAGTGAGTGATAAATTTATCCACTTCCAGCTCCTGCAAGATCAGTACACAAGGTAGAGTTATACAAGATCATATTCAAAATTAAAACTGTCCTCAAACAACTAGAACTGTCAAAGAACACAACCTTAAATATTGTCCATCTAAGAACACATTATTTAAATGAGCAAAGTTCTTGGTAGTTCGAAAATTATTCACAAACATGCTTGAAAGGAAATAAGAACTTACCTTATTCATGTACATCTCCACAACACCGGGCAGATCGGATCGGGGTTTGTAGTTACCATAGAAGGTGCCCTTAAGAGTCCTCTCATTCAAGAAATTCACTGGATGGGTTTTGAATGCATCATCTTTGTTAGGCACACCAACGAGTACAGCAACACCCCAACCCTAAATTCAGAGAGGAAGGAGAGTTCAGTTTTAAACCTCAAAAACAATGTGGTTGCATATTCTAATATCTTATCAAATTAAACAACCTACAACTTTTATAATTGCTTACATCATGAACACATTCAAATGCAGAAATCATTGCCTGGACGCTTCCAGTGCATTCAACACTCCTATCCACTCCACCATCGGTCATTTCAGCAATCACCTTTTTGTCAAAATTCAAAGTCTTTGCTAATCAATAATCACAAACATAAAAGTCCAATAGTCTCTGTTAACCAATAATCACAAGCTTATCAAGTGCACAAGGGAGAAGTCGTTATGCATTATTTGGCTTCAATAAGATCAGTATTGTAAACATATTACGAAGACAAGGGGCAATCTTTAGGTCAATTCCTCAACAGGTGAAGGGATAAAAAAGTCTGTAACTAACCTCTTGCACAGGTTTGTTATGATCTTTTGGATTCACGAATTCATTCACGCCAAACTTCTTGGCTGCCAGTGAGTACAAAAAAGCATGATAAATCAGTCGATGACAACTTAATCTGAACCGGACATGAAGCACAGTAAGTCCTTGGATGGATATTTAAAAAGACTGACCTTCCTCAAATCGGTTGGAATTCAAATCAACTCCAATGATTCTTGCGGCCCCAGAAACCCTTGCACCTTCAGCAGCCTAAAAAGTGAGGAAATGAACAAAAAAAAATCATCATTAGTAACAGGAAGCAACATAACAGAGGATCAAAACATAAGAATGACTTACAGCAAGACCAACAGCACCCAGTCCAAAAATGGCAACAGATGAGCCCTTTTTGGGTTTTGCAACATTCACAGTGGCACCAAAACCTTTAAATGCACAAAACAGAAATTTATTAGGAAAACAAAAACAAAGAAACCACTAATCTTATTTAACATTGTAACCATTAAAATGTGAGAAGTGTTTCAAACCTGTGCATATTCCACAACTAAGAACACAAACTTTGTCAAGAGGGGCTGCAGGGTTGATCTTGGCGACAGAACCAACATGACATACAGTGTATTCACTGAAGGTAGAGGTACCAAGAAAGTGATATATTGGCTTTCCATCCTTGGAGAACCTGGACTTGCCATCACTGAGCATAGTACCCCTGTCAGTATTGATCCTCAGGAGATCACACATGTTGCTTTCCTCTGACTTACAGTGCCTGCACTCCTTGCACTCCCCCGTGAACACCGGAAGGACATGGTCTCCTGGTTGGAGATCAGTCACTCCCTCACCTACGCTTTCCACAATTCTAAACAAAAAATTGCCAAGCAAGCAAAATTTAGGAAACTAAAAATACTGTGTCTACAAGGGAAACTCAAAATTTAGCAAACATACCCTCCAGCTTCATGACCGTAAATGCGAGGGAACAGTGGGTGTTGTCCCTGTGACATAAAAGAGATGATTCAGTTCCAAAAGAAAATGCCACGTACAGGAGAGGCCCCTTGTTTCATTTGGGGGGAAACATGTGTTACCAAAATAATAAACAGATGCTCAATCATGCTTAATAATGTAGTGAGCAATTAGGCAGATTATAACCAAATCGTTCTCTTTTTCCATCATGATATGGATATAGTTCAACACAATGCCAGTACATGTATAATAAAAATTTACTTTGGCTTCCCAGAAGTAGACATCAGTGTGGCAAAGAGAGGTGAAGAGGATCTTCAAGCGGACTTCTTCTTTCTGTGGTGGTGCCACCTCCACTTCCTCAATTGATAGTGGCTTCCCCGCTTCCCATGCCACCGCGGCTACAATCCACAAATGCCAATGCAATTAGTAAACAGTACATCCATTTAATCAATATTATTAACCAACTAGAAGATCAGTCCCCTGCCAAGACAATTGACTAAAAAAGTTATGGTTTCTTTCTTCTGTTCAGTCAAGTTTAGAAATATTCCAAACTGAAATTGGCATCCCCATCAAATCCAATCCAAGAAAACCCAGATCAAAAGTCAATCATCATCATTAATTGATTTATAAAACACTTTAACAAAATGAGAAAAGAAAAAAGGAAAAGATCACCAGGATCATGTAAAAGCACAAAAAACACAAAAAATAAAACTTGATCAGAAAAATGAAAACAACAAAAAAAAAAAAGCAAAAAACATAAATGGGATTCTGTAAAAATGAATGAAATGAGCAGAACTATCTAACGAAGGAGAGCAAGAGCTCTGGGTTTACCTCTGCACTTGATAACCTGACCAGCTGTAGACATTGTATCAGAACTTTGTGATGTTTATCTGTTAATTTAAGATCAAAAGTCTTGTGTTTTTGGATGTGGAAAAGTGAGAATGTGAAGGCAATATTTATAGTGTGATTTTGACAACCGCTAAAAGAAAGTGGAGAATAATTTTTTTTTTTTTTGTGTGATGAACAAGAAAGTCGAAATCCAATGTAAGAAAAAACCATTACGTGCCCATTATTCCACTTTCTAATAGAATGAAATCTGCCTTTTCCAAAAAAATAAAAACCATTTTCCATCTAAGGGTTATTACTTGGATTAGGGTCCAAACATTCCGTCATTAACTCAGTGTATCCGTGGGTGCGTGGAGAGAAAACCACTTTTGGATTGGAAAAATGAAAAAATAATTGTACTCGCGCAACTGTAGTTTTATAAATATTAAATAAATAAAAACCACTGCTCTCTAGTGGTATATCAATTAGCCATTTAAACAACCATCATTTGAAAAGTTTAATAGCAATGGAGAAAATCAATTGAAAGTTCATATGGTGTTAATAATAATATTAGGATGGATGGCTAATTCAAGGTGCAGTCCAAGCAGAACATGCTCGTTTACCATCCCTTTCTAATCCTTCACTTCCTTCCCATGTTCTTCCACCCACCTCAATTGCTGAAGATAATCTTTCCAGCATAAAAAATGGTGTTATGAAAAAAAAAATTAATATTCTTCACCAAAATAGACGAAGAAAAAAAATTCCTGTTAAATATTACGAGCGAGCTTTCGACGTATGTTTAATTATTCATGGTCAACACAGTGGAGAAAGTATAATTATCCACGAGGAAAAAAAACAAAAAGACTTTTGGGAAATGTTTTGACAATTATTTCAAGAATTGTCCTGAAAAAGCTGGATATTTCCCAAATTAGTGACCTATGATGATAAATTTTCCTATATTATCCTTTGAGAAATTCGAAACACATAAATTCCGTACTTTTTTTTTTGCAATAATAAATAAGCATGCAATTTGATAGGCAAAAATGCTAGTCATAATCATATCACAGACGGGTGGCTTTGGGGGTTGTCAATGTGTGCCTTTTACACAGCAAGGGGCCCCATTTTTGTACATTAGATTATTATTATTTGTTTTAACTTTGCACCTCCAAACAAAAAAGAAAATCTACAACATTCCTTTAATTTTGCATACACATAATACATTAATGGATTAACTACATTTTAGTCCTTGAAGGTTTAGGGTCAGTATCGATATAGGCCTCGATGCTTCAATTTTATCAATTTCATACCTTACATTTCAAAATATGACCAATTTACACTGGTAGTTACATTGACCGTCAGGTTCAACGTTAAATGGTAACATTGGCAGTTGTGGGACCCACCACAAAACTTATTTCTCTCTCTTCCTCCAGTCTTTCTCTTCCTCTTCGACATAGTTACTGTTTGCACAGTGACTATTCGTCTTCTCAGCTACACAACGCCCCCTTTCGCCCACCTCAAACTACGAGACCGGTCGAAAAATGACCAGCTAACTAGAAGAGCAAGTTTTGTTCTTGGACCTCAGCACAAAATTGACCGAAATTGGGTAAATCACGGCCTAAACAGTCGGCCAATTTGGGGTTTTAATTCGAACTCTCAATCATGAAATCGATTCAAACTACATATACCAACAGCAAGAACACGTGGAGGGGATGAAAAACCATACCTTAATCGACGTCAAAAGCAGCCAAAGTCGCCGGAATCGGTGTCGGAAGGCGAAACCCTCATTCTCCCTTCCCAACCTCGCTCTGGCGTCGTGAGGAACTGGAGAGGTAGGCCTTGGCCGAGACATGGTCGCTAGAAATAGCCTGTCATTTTTCGATCGGTCCAATAGTTGGAGGCGGTCAGACAGCGGCGTTGTGTCATTGGGACGACGAACAGTCACTGTTTGCACAGTCACTGTCTCGAAGGAGAAGAGAGAGAAATAGGTTTTGTGATGGGTCCTACAACCGCCACGCTAACATTTAACGTCTGACATGACGGTGATGTAACATTTAGTGTAAATTATTCATATTTTAAAAATGTCAAGTATGAAATTGATGAAATTGAAATTTCGAGGCCCATTTCGATACTGACAATGTAGTTAATCCTATATTAATATAACATATATTTTAAAGGTTTCTTTCGCCCAGCAGCTATAGCCCATAGGTTTTAGTATTTATAAGAATTGTTTTGCAAGTTTGACTGCCAATTCGCTTGTACATGAAAAAAAAAAATTCAATATTCATTGATGAACTTAGGAATTTTTCAGCGGAGGTGTAATTTTTAAAGGCTAAAAAGCTTTTTTATTTATTTTTTATTATTTATTTATTTAAAGGAGTGAGCTATAATTTATATAGTATATCAATTAATATGAAAATCAATATCAAATCATCAATTAATCTAAAGAAAATAAATATCAAGTTATCAATCAAACAAACAAATAATAATTGATCATGCCTCAAGTCTTGTGCCACCGCTTCTTCCTATTCAAGTTTGTCAATCATACGAATATCGAAATAACTAAATCAGAAATAATAATAATAATAATAATAATAATAATAATATGAAGAAATAACCACACAAAAAAAAAAAAAGATGAAGAAATGATGGGTGGTTGCTGAAGAAGAAAAACAAAAAACTAGACCTTGAGTCAAAGCTCTTAGGCCCTGTTTGGTGGGCTAGACTGGATGAGACTTTTTCAATTAAATTGGACATGGATTCTAGCCATTGTTTGGTGGGCTTACAATGTATCATGGATTGGATGTGGTTATTGGACACCAGTCCATAATAGCAAGGGCTCCAGAACCAATCGGTATATATGGGTTTCGAAGCCAGCCGAGTCGTCTTGCAAGCATGCCTCCTTTGATTCGCGAGAACTCCCTCTCCCTCTCTCTCTCTCTCTCTCTCTCTCTCTCTCTCTCTCTCTCTCTCTCGAGTCAACCTGACGTTGCCATTTCACAGCACTTTTATCTCATCGGCATAGCTGATCATCGCATCTTCCAATCGATCCGGCCAAGCTTGAGATATGATTAAAAGGAGGAGCCTTGCGATTCTTACTAGTAGATTAGTCAAATTGCAATTTTGAGAATTGTATTCATTATTTTATTTTATTTTTTTGTATTTTTTTTAAATTTTCTATTTTTGTTCTAGTCCTACAAGCTCAACTTGGTGTTTATTACACCAAACAATTGTTTAAAATCCAGTCATATCCTAACCAGTCCAGTGTAATACATCTAATCCAATTTAGTCTAGCCTACCAAACGAGGCCTTAAGTCTCGAGTACCAGGCCTTGATTATTATCATATCAATAATAATCAAGTTATCATCAATTCAACCCAAGGCTTGGGCTAGCTCCTTCAATGCAAGGGTGATTTTGTCTTCAATTCAAGCTATAAGTCATAGGCAGGTTACGTCTTTTTTCTTCTTCTCCAAATTTTTTTTTGTCCTGGTTCAAAATGACGTCATTTTGTTTAGAATTTATAAAAGAATTATAAATAAAATTAAAAAAAGAGGATGCACGCTGCGTGCAGCAAAGAATAACTCGCTCAATCATTTAATCAAACAATTGGTGGACACCTCCTTGCGCCTCGGTAGGTTAGTCACTGTCAATATTGACTATAACACACACACACACACACACACACATATTCCCGTATAAAAATAGGAATTATGTATAGGATTTCAGTTGTGATAAGCACAACCATTTTCGAATTTAGGTTTAACCGTTTTTTTAGGTTTCTTTGCTCTTTTGAATTGTCAATGGGATCAATCCCAGTGGAAAGAGACCTTAACTGGTAGACTAGTGGTCCCTCATGACACCTTGCTTTGTGTGTGAAAAAAACTCCCCTTTCCCTTCTTAACTTTGGCCCAAAATAAAAATATTTGAACTTGATCTAATCTACAAGGAGGGATTCGAACTTGGGTGCATAAATACAAGTTTACTACCCTAGCTATTCTTTTAGGTTTAATAAAGCGTTTCAACTCAACCATTAAATTTAGGACCAATAGGGTGTGTTGGATTGGTCTAGGTCTTGGTGTGCTCTCATGTGCATGGTAACTATGTGTGTAAGTTCCCCCTTCCCCTTTCTAAATTTAGCAACAAAAAAACAACCATTTTGAAGTGTAATTAATTTCAATTTGATACTTTACTTGTACTCGGCATGTTTGTCTCCGCATTTTTAAACACTCGCATAGAAATGGAGAGGAAACAAAGAGTAGACAGAAGCTCTAGAACTGAGACGAAGCTCATGGAAAAAACACCCATTTTAGGTGGGGAGAAGCCAACTCTAAATTTGGAGGAAGGTTGGGTTATTTTATTTTATTTTATTTTTTAGTACGAAAGCTTACAAGAAACATCTATAGTACTAATATAAAATCTATCACACATATTATATAATACAAATTTATAAATAAACCCAATCCTAGACATGTATTTATAAAAAAACCCAAGCACTATTTAAACATAGAAACACACCCAAAATCAACCACAAAGTCAACTTTTTGGGTGTGTTTATAAATGGGTTTTGAGTGTGTGTAATGATGGGTTTTGAGTGTGTTTATATGTTTAAATAGTGCTTGGGTTTTTTTATAATTTCAACTTCCATTTTGGGTGTTTTAGTGAAACTAAGAGAGCTCTTGGTTTTTTTTTTTAAAGTACGAAAGCTTATAATGTGTTATAATAGACATCTATAGTACTAATATTAAATATATTATACATATTATATAAATAGAAGTTGCACTCTGTTATAATTTCAAGTTTTGTTTTATGCAGTCTTAAAAACAAATTTGAATTTAAGTTCTATGTTATTAACTAAAATGTTTTTTCTCAAAATTATTAATCCTTGTAAGTCTCTTATCTTTCTCTCCTTTTGTTCATGCTCAAACTTGTCTTGGTCATAATTGTTTTGGTCACACAGATTTTCCAGACAATGAGGCATATGAGGAAATCCTGGCGATAATACCAACAAAATTTAATAGAGAAACAGCTGAGCTAGGAAATGTAATTGTAAACATTGACAGACAAGAACCGAATAAAAGTTTATATGGGCTCGCTAAGTGCTGGGGATCAATCGTCTCAGAATTCGACTGCATATCTTGTAGAAGATGCGTCAGTAGAGCAAACCTAGAGGCTAATTGGTACAATTTTTGTTTCTTAAAATACTCAGAAAAAGATTTCTTAGGTAAAAGCAACACTGTTAACGGGATTTATTAACTAAGTACTAAATTGGATGATAATCCCTTGTTGTTTAGTACGAATGTTCAACATTTGTTAATGAGATTATGTTTGGAAGCTTCTCTTACTGCACGTATGTTTGCTTAAGGGCATGCTGAACTTTTTGGTGGTGACATACTTTATGGTGGGACTCAATGCACTAGCGACCTTTCACATACAGAATATAAAGTGTAGCAATGAGTGAACTTATAAATGAAAGCAATGGAAGGAGAGGTGGTTCTGCTTATTTTGGGAGTTGTTATATAAGATTTGAAGTTCATCCTTTTTTATGAATAGAAATGGAGCATAAATATGCCATTTGTAGATGACCAAAATTAAAACAATAACGTTCCAGCTAGCCAAATTAGAAGTTATGTGGAGTCATGCTTCTTAGAAATCCAAATTGAATACACCCGAATTTTTAAAATCTTTTTAAACTATCTAGAATCCTAATTGAATACACCCCTTGTTTGTCTAATAGTTTTCTAGAATTCTTTAGGAATTTTCTGTTGTTTATTAGTTTTATTTTTTTTAGTTTTCAAGAATTCGCCATTTCTGCCATTGCGTGGCAGATTTGTATAGGTTTGAGTGGGCATGCTTTTGGTTGCTGAATATTGACTTTAATCTGTTTGTGGAGAAGTTATACAATACTACTGTAGTACCAGCTGGCATTGCTAATTGGTACTACGGTCCAATAAAATTCGGACATGTGTACAACTTTATACACATCAGCAACCAACTTAATGTACTGCTGTTAACATCCCGTAACCACTGGAAAGTAAAAACACCCGTTAACCACCATTGTTGCAAACAAGTAATACTCGACACTACTACTTTCTCTGGGCATCGCCGCCTGAGAGTGACGACGTCCCTACAGTAGTATTGTATAATTTCTCCTGTTTGTGGGTTGTGCTTGATTTCTCTCCATATTAATTCAATTTATTGTTGTGTTTGGTCACTAGAGAACTTTATTCATATTTGAACTATTATTTATGTTCCTTTTATCCATAAAATATTATTGCTCTTAGACCAAAAAAAGCCCATTTTGGATTTCAGTTTTGAATATTGATTCTTTCCTTCGACTCTTTCTCGCACCCTCTCTGTCACACTACTGCCTCTATGTGTTGGATTTCAGTAAAAAAAAAAAAATAGCATAAAAATAGCTTGTTGAACAAATGCCTCAGCAGAGAGAGGATAAGGTCATCTGCAAAAATGGGAGATTTTAGGACCAGCTCTTCTATTTTTTACACAACATTTGACACAAATTTTAAACCATTGGATTGATGCAATATTAATAGTTGAAATTAAATCTCACAACTAATTTATTATAATCTTATAAACAATACTTTCAGTCAACATTATTATTATTAATTACCAATCGCACACTACCCAAAACTCTCAATCTCTCGTCCAACTTTCTTCGTCTTTCTACCTGTAGCTCCTTCTATACCATTTTCTCGGCTCTCTAAGCATTAGGGGGGGCAATCAGCACTCATCAATGGCTTCCAGTCTATTTAGAATCCTAATCAGATTGTTGATGCTCTTTTTGGGAGGTCAACTTAGAGAGTAGGTGATAGTGAATGATGGGTGAAGGTGAGGACCTTCAGCATGTGTGTGAAGACTTGGGCAAGCAATAAATGTAAAGAAGATAAGATATACGTGGTTCACCGTTAATGAATGGACTACGTCCACAGATAAGTATGTTCTCATTATAATAGTGTATGATTACATTTGTACATGGGGTTGGACTCGAATATAAAGATGACAAGTGAGATGCCAAGGTCAGGGATCTAGAAGAGAGTCCCCGGCCCTAGGGTCTAGCTTTGAGACCCGGATCCTCCTTTAAGTGGAGAGAAGAAATCCCCTTTTCACATGGATACTATTCCCTATTTATAGGGAGGTGAAAGTGGGAGGTTTGTGTAGATTTCCGATGTGGGACTTTGTGCAAGTCGCTGTGGTGGTGACACGTGTCTTGTAGAGTAAGTTTGGCAATTTGGGAGCTTCGGCAGTCAGGAGTTTATTTTCCTTCCACATGGAAGAAAGCGTATGTGCCTTTGGTGCTAGTTGTTTTGAGGCTGGATATGCTCGGTTGATTATGATGTAAACACAGATCATCCAAATTAGGATCGACGGGAACCATAAATTTCAGCCTCGTCAGGAGACAAATCAACAACCACATCGCAAAATGGATGCAAGATTGGAGTTGATCAATGAAGTTCCACAGGGCAGGATTAGATGAAGAATATTATTTCGGCTAATTTCGTTATATTATTTCGGCTATTTCGGTAGGAATATATACATAGGGTTACAACCCTAATCCCCCTATCACATGGAATAATTATAGTGCTATACTAGAAAACCTAATATTGTAAGTAATTACCCAAAATACAAAAGTCAACATTTCCCCTTAAGTTGGTGCATGGATATCACACATACTTAACTTGTCCAAGACCTTTGAAAAAACATGACTCAATACTGCCTTAGTCAGTATATTAGCTAATTGGTCTCTTGTCCTGATTGCAGGCACTTCAACAATTTTATCCTCAAACTTCTCCTTAATAAAGAAACTATCAACATGTTTCGTTTAATCGTATTGCACCAGATTATTAGCAGTATCAAGCACAGCTTGATTAACACAGAATAACTTCATTGGTTGACTCAATGCAAAACCTAAATCTTGTAACAACAGTTTAAGCTGTAGGAGTACAAGTATTTGAAAAGTTTAGAGAGCCATTGTAGATGCTCTAAGACCCACATTAAGATCTAGCCCATCTGAAAATATTATATTGTTGAAGTCAAGCATGTAATGTTCTTATATGATCCAAATTATTTTAGTCATTTAATTAGGATCCCTGTTAATTAGAAGGAGAAAAAAGAAAAGAAAAAAAGATCGTGATCATTCTCGAAACGAATAGGTCCACTATCAGCACCTATTGTTCCTAATTTAACCACCCAAGTCCATTTTTATAGGTAAGGTCAAGCCCAATAAACACTTCTAGGTGCAGGATTTTGTCTTAATAAGCCTAATGAGCCACCTCATGCGTTCAATCTAATTGGGCTATGAAACATATATCCCTTAAGAACATTACATGCTTGACTTCATCATCATTAATTGATTTATAAAACACTTTAACAAAAAGAGAAAAGAAAAAAGGAAAAGACCAAGCATCTGCATGTTAAAAAAAACCACCAGGAAGATTGTAACCAAGATATGTAAAAGCACAAAAGAAAACAAGATATGTAACCAGAAACAAAGGTATAAATCAGCTAAGACTCATCACCAACACTATTAAACAACAGAATGAAGGGAACAAACCAGACCCAATTATTGGAATCACTAAAACAATTATCAGAAACAGAGAATCCAACAATGGTATAACGAAAAAATAAAACTTGATCAGAAAAATGAAATGAATAGAACTATCTAACAAGGAGAGCAAGGGGTTTACCTCTGCACTTGATAACCTGACCAGCTTTAGACATTGTATCAGAACTTTGTGATGTTTATCTTACGATCAAAAGTCTGTGTTTTTGGATGTGGGAAAGTGAGAATGTGAAGGCACTATTTATAGTGTGATTGTACCGCTCAAGAAAGTGGAGAAATTTTTTTTTTTTTCTTGTGATGAACAAGAAAGTCGAAATTCAGTGTACGAAAAAATCATTTTCCATCTAAAGTTTTTCTGGCCAAAAATAAAAATCTAAGGTTATTACTTAGATTGGATCCCAAACATTCCGTCATTAATTCTGTGTGTCCATGGGTGTGTGGAGAGAAAACTACTTTTGGATTGGAAAAAAGGAAAAATACTTGTACTTGCACAACTGTAGTTTTATAAAATACTTGAATATCATAAAAAATTTTGTTACTTGTTTAAAGTCTTGATTAAATACCACTAGATTTTACCACTCTCTTTTAAAAATCATAATAGTCTTAATGGAATACCACAAGATTTGTTTAAATTATTTAAAAGTTTTAATTGAATACCACAAGGTATTCAAAAACTTGCTAATTTTGAATGATTTTTTAAATGTGAGATTGCGTGAATTTTTAAGTGGGAGGTATAAATTATAAGGTCATCTCCAGTCATGGGCTATATCCCAAATATAGTCTTAAAATAATGCAAAACTCATCTCTAGCCATGGGCTAAACAAAATTTTGGTTAAATTTAGAGGGCCACATTTGGCCTTTTAACCCTCCAACCGAGCCACATTTGGCCCAACTTTGGCCTAGGCAAAATTTTTTGTGGGTCCCATCCATGTGCTTTTGAAGAAGATAAGTTATTAAGTATGGTCAAGAGCACGAATCATCTCATGCAAATGCATATCCAACAGCCAACAATAAAAGCGATGACGTCATTGATATATTTTTACAAGCCTTTTTAAATGTTTTCAATTCGTGTTGTTTAAATGTGGTCACCTTTTTAAATGTTTTCAATTCTTAAAAAAATTATAAAAAATTACTGGTCATGACTGTTGGAGGTCAAACCATTGAAACCCATCTTCTTCTTCTTCTTTTTTTTTTTTTTAATAAATAAAAAAAATGTGGTCACCTTTTTAAATGTTTTCAAGTGTTGTTTAAAACAAATTATAAAACATTATTGGTCATGAAATATTGTCTCTAAATAGTGGTTTAATTAAATTAAACAATACATAGTTGTGGAATGCATAGTATTGTACTATAATTTTTCTCAAAATAATAAAATATGAATGACCCTAAAATATAGTCCTACATGGCTAGAGATGGAAAAATTTAGCCGTGCACTATTCTTTAAAAAATTAATATTTTAGAGGGCTAAATATTTAACCATGGACTACATTTAACTCTATGACTAGAGATGGCCTAAATACCAAGCCCTATCTCAAATTCCACCCTACCCCATCGAATTTTTCATGTGGGATTTTTTTCTCTCTACCTTCTGGAGAAGATGAATATATATAGTGAGCTCATACTAATCTTCTTCTTGTTTATACCAAAGGTATGATATATATAGCCAAAAACGAACATACATGATATTCACGTTTGATTAAAAGGCCCAGCTAATTATATTGCCAAAGATGTTTCGAGTTGGTCTGTGTTCGAAATTGTGGCCTGCGTTTGAGTACTGTAAAAGTGTCATGCTCGCATCTCCAGTTGAGGGTTTTATTAATAATCAATTCAAGAAGGCATGTGTTTAAATTTGATAATATATATATATTGCTATTCACCCAACAACTGGCAGAGAGCTAATGACCTTGCTTGCAAAGCTGGAGATGGAGTTTGGATTATCCTCGTAAGTTTGAACAGAGAAGAACCCATTTGAGTTTGGCGCATTGGACCTGTTGGGTCTTGTGGTGTCGCCATAATTTGGCCGAGGTATAGTATAGCATAGTCTATGGCCTGTGTTCTATATGATATATTGTGTTTGAATTAATATAGTCTATGGCATGTGTAAATAATTTGAACAAGTGTTTATATTTGAGGGTTCATCAAATGAAAGGAGAAAAGATATAGACGACAAAGCAGGGGACGTAGAAGGCATATACAAAAAGATTAATGTGAATGACTAATTTATTATACTATGCAAATTAGGGAAGATGATGAAAAGTTAAATCCACATGATCCTTCCAAATCTAATAAATCCTATGATATAAATCTTTAAAATTCAATAGTAAAATCTTATAAATCATTACATTCTGCTCAAATTTATTGGACTTTTTTTAATACCTAAACAGTCTTTTAAAATCCCAATTTGAACAAGGTTATTACTTGAATTGGAGCTCAAACATTCCGTCATTAATTATGTGTGTCTATGAGTGCGTGGAAAGAAAACCACTTTTGGATTGGAAAAATACTTGTACTTGTGCAATTGTAGTTTTATAAAAATAAAAATAAAAACAAAACACTGCTCTCTAGTGGTATATGACCGAAATAGTTCAGTCCAGTCATACCCACCACCAAATATGACCACATATTGCCTTAACTTTGGGCAAATTCCAGATTGAGAGTTTGCGGCTCATCTGTGTTGAAGAGAACTAATTCCTAATTATTATTTTTTAATTTATTCACCGATTTTGATTAATTACAATAAGATCTCTCTCTCCATTAATAATGAATTTTTTGTCTCAGGATTATCATATTTTTGAAATGTTGAATCATACAATTTTCACAAATTGCTTGTACAATAAGTTATAGGTGGTATCATAAACGAGGTGTTGCCGTCCCGCTCAATAATTTTCGTTATTGAAGTGCCTTTTGGAAACATCTTTTCACAAAGAAATAGTAGATTTATGCTATGTTGCACGGGCATGGACACGGGGACATGAAAACGGGATACGGCAATACGGAAAATCTAAAAAAATTAGGACACGGACACAGCTAGGATATGACAATTAAAATAATAATAAATTCTAATAAAATTATATATATACTTATATATATTTAAAATAATCATACTCAATACTTCAGTGCCATAATACTATAAAAAAAATTCATACTCATTAGCATTACTCATCTTTCCCTAAACAAAATAAAGAATGATACACATATTCATGATTCATCATAAACCAAATTTCACACATGTTTCATATAGGATCTATCATCTTCAAAATAAGAAAAATGATTTCCCACTTCATAAAATAAGAATCGAGTTTGCATAATAAAAAATAAAATAATAATAATAATAATAAAAGAAACAAAGTGAATGAATTACCCACTCAAAAAGATGCTTCTGTCACCACCAAATTGCTATCAATATCCTTAGTCTACCAAAAATATCAGCTCTGCTATGAAGGAACAAAGAAAGAAAAAAAAAATATTGTTTCCATTTTTAACCCACTTTTAAAAACAATTTCAAATATGTCCACATAGTTTTCAATATTTATGTTTTAACCTTAATTTTCCTTTTATAGTTTTTAAAATGGTCCCTCTCGTGTCTTGACTTTAGTTAACCGTGTCCAAAAGTGTCTTGACCGTGTCCAAAACTTGTTTTGACCGTGTCTTGACTATTGACCCATGTCCGACACCCTGACACTTTGGCATGATGGAGTGTTTGTGCTACATATAGGATTTATGCCTACATCCAATGGCAAAACTACGAAGGGGCTCAGCTGGGCTCTAGCCCATGGCTGATTTTTCAACTTATGAGGGTGTATTCAATTTATATTTTAAATGATTTTAAAAGAGTTATAAAGTTGATGGAGTTTAATTAAATTTAATTGAGTTTGACTGAATTCTACAAACTCCACATAGATTTTGACTGAATTCGTGTATAGATTTTAATTAAGTTTGTTAGAATTTTATTATTGATTTTAATGAAGTTTATAGCGATGGTGATGGTGGTGATAGCGATGATGGTTTGTGGGGGAGGTAGTGGTGAAGGAGGTGGGGGTGGTGGTAGTGGGAGTGAGGTGGTGGTGGAGGTGGGGGTCATAGTGATGGTGGTGATGGGAGTGATGGTGAAGGTAGTGGTGGTAATGGAGTGGTGGCGGTGGCAGTGGCAGTGACAGTGATGGTGATGATGCTGGCAGTGGCTATGGTGTGGTGACTGTAGGGCTAATAGATTTGTCATGGCCTAAAATTAGTCTATTATCAAACAAAATCCACCACTTTTTGTATTTCCTTTAAAATTAATGAGTTTTTTATTACACCCAGACTTTTATGAAATCTTTTAAAGTCGTGATTGAATACATCTAAATTTGAATAAAGTTTAAAAAATCTGAATTGAATATGCCCAGAATTGAATAGACTTCTATAAAATCGTGATTGAATACACCTAAACTTTTAAATTTCTTTAAAATCTTTTAAAATCTAAATTGAATAGTCTTAAATGTATGGAAAAAAAAATACCTTACAATTAAATATTAGCCCACTGTTTAACACACACGCCTTTTCTTTTTCTCAGCCCACAAAAAGGACAAGGCTAGACAACAATTGGTCTTCGAGGGAGAGCGAGAAGAAGGAGAAGAAGGAAGAGAAGAGAGAGCGATGGAAAAAAAATAGAAAAAAAAAGAGAAGAGGGAGAAGAGGAAAAAATTGCAGAGACTGACAAAGGAAGAAAGAGGAAAAAAAGAAAGAGAGAGGAAGAGAAGAAGGAATAAATAAATAAAATGAAGGTGTTGGGAGAGATGAGATATGGGGACAAGAAAAAGAATAAAAATTAGAAGGGTAAATTACTCAAATATGATATATAATTAGTAATAGTTACTCTGAATAATGTTTGGCTTGCCAACAGTTTTGATTTCTATAATTTTTGGAAAAGAACGAACTTGTTCAGTTTCTATATATATATATAGAGTTTCCATTGAGGGATTCCTCAAATAAGCTTATTTGAGGGACACCCCTTGTAGGCCCCACTCCGGATTGTATTTCACTAATCCAAACCGTCTATTTTGTAGATACTCATTCAAAGATCATCTCTACAAAAAATCACTTGAATCCGATATCATTTGACCACTCAATTGAGTTATTGAAATTTTAGTACTTTCTTGAAGCACCGTGTTCATTGATTTTGTAAAACACAATTGGATGTCGAACTGGTTTCTGATTTGTCTAATTTTTTGTAAGGTTGATCTATGAATGAATATCTAAAAAATGGATAGTTTGGATCATTGAGAAAAAAATTGTAGAGTATTCTAATGGGCGTCCCTCAAATAAAATTATTTGAGGATCCTCAATAGATATATATATATATATATATATATATATATATATTATATATATATATATATATATTGGGTTTCTAAAATTTAACTAGTTGTTTTCGGGCTTTTGACCCCTTACAAAAAAATAAAATTTCTAGCCAATTTGAAGCATGATATATTATATTATAGAAGAAGTCAAGAAAAACAAATTTGCCTACCCCTAGAAAAATTCATGGTTCCACCATTACCAACATCCCTATTGGAAAGTAAAGTTAATACGCCCTATTTCCGACTGAAAATTGAATCTACATGTATCGTCTGGTGTGCAAGATTGGAGTAGAGAATGTTGTTAAGGGATTGAATTCGTTGTACAACATATTGCATTGGATATGCTTGCTCACAGAAATTCCATTCCTAATATCACCAGAAAGATCCCCTGTTTTACATAAAGTCGTTCTAATTAATGCACAATACCACCCAAAAAGAATATTATGTATCAACATTGTGACCACAGCTGGTACAGTCGCTTCGGTGCTCAGGACGATTGGAAAGCAGCGAACCATGGTTCTCTAATCATTTAGTTGCACGGTCAACATCTAATCTACAAAAAAGGGGATTCGAACTTGCATCCAACTTATCCTAAATTACTCTAAAATGAATCTTATTCTAAATTACTCTAAAATGAATCTAATCTACGAAAGGAAGATTCAAACTTAAATACATCCATCTATGGGCGGTTACCCCGAGTGGAGTCTTTATGGCTTCAGAGGGACCCTCGGGCTCCGAGGAAGGGTCCGGAGAAAGGGTTGCCTCAAATTCTCCTGTTATTCACCAGCCACAACCCTTACAGGCATGAGTTTGCAAAACTTCTATTCGTCGGTTCGAATCCGACCGATTCCGAACTCGGTATTTGAAGTTCCGGGCACAGTGACTCTTCGAATTTGGAACTTGGATGCAAGGAGGCCGGACCTCTGCCTTCACTTTAGTACTTCAAAACATACACAACCAGGATTCTTCCAAAAGCACATCGGCATGCTTCCAAATACCTAATGCAAATATGTAACCAGAGCACAAAGCTCCAAATTCGGATACCTTCATAGATTGGTAGCGGGAGAAAAAACATGTCGACATGCATATCTATAAAAGGGAATCTAAAGAAAATATGAAGAAAATGTTATTTATCATAAAAACCATTATATCAAAATTTGTGAAATCTTGAGTAGCTCCTCTCAAAATTTGTACAATCCACACCAACACAATTATTCTTAAGGACCGTTTCCCCCCTAAATCCCCCTGGGGGGGAATTACTCCTTAGTTCTTACTTGCTTTCATAGTATTTGTACCCCTACTGAAGTATCGTTTGACTCCTATAGAGGGAGTCTCACTCCCATTCTGCTTATTCTTCATAAAGGAATAAGTTTACTTGTTCTTTTAGGGGTACCGTACAAACAACAAAAGGAAACAAAACAACAAATACTAAGAAAAGACTACTCCTTTATTACGTTCGACTCCTGTAGGGGAGTCTCACTCTCTTTCAGTTAAGACATCAGATAGATATATAAATTCTCCCCATTAACACGTAACAAGTCCCAAGTTGCTCTAATCCTCCATGCGAATGATGCACCGGATGGACTGTCCTGAAAGCATCAAATCAAATGCTTTGTTGATCTCAGCGAAAGGGACCGAGTGGGTGATAAATTTATCCACTTCCAGCTCCTGCAAGATCAGTACACAAGGTAGAGTTTTACAACATCAGATTGAAAATTAAAACTGTCCTCAAACAACTAGAACAGTCAAAGAACACAACCTTAAATATTGTCCATCTAAGAACACATATACTTAAATAAGCAAAGTTCTTGGTAGGTCTGAAAATTATTCACAAACATGCTTGAAAGGAAATACAAACTTACCTTATTCATGTACATCTCCACAACACCGGGCAGATCGGATTTGGGTTTGTAGTTACCATAGAAGGTGCCCTTAAGAGTCCTCTCATTCAAGAAATTCACTGGATGGGTTTTGAATGCATCATCTTTACTAGGCACACCAACGAGTACAGCAACGCCCCAACCCTAAAGTCAGAGAGGAAGGAGAGTTCAATTTTTAACCTCAAAAGCAATGTGGTTGCATATTCTAATATCTTATCAAATGAAACAACCTACAACTTTTATAATTGCTTACATCATGAACACATTCAAATGCAGAAATCATCGCCTGGACGCTTCCAGTGCATTCAACACTCCTATCCACTCCCCCATCGGTCATTTCAGCAATCACCTTTTTGTCAAAATTCGAATGTTAAGTCTTTGCTAACCAATAATCACCAACACAAAAGTCCAAAAGTCTCTGTTAACCAATAATCAAAAGCTTATCAAGTACACAAGGGAGAAGTCGTTCCGCATTATTTGGCTTCAATAAGAACAGTATTGTAAACATATTACGAAGACAAGGGGCAATCTTTAGGTCAATTCCTCAACAGGTGAAGGGATAAAAAAGTCCGTAACTAACCTCTTGCACAGGTTTGTCATGATCTTTTGGATTCACGAATTCATTCACGCCAAACTTCTTGGCTGCCAGTGAATACAAAAAAGCAAGATAAATCAGTCGATGACAACTTAATCTGAACCGGACATGAAGCACAGTAAGTCCTTGGATGGATATTTAAAAAAGACTGACCTTCCTCAAATCGGTTGGGATTCAAATCAACTCCAATGATTCTTGCAGCCCCAGAAACCCTTGCACCTTCAGCAGCCTAAAAAGTAACAAGGTAATGAACAAGAAAAATCATCACGATAATCCAAACTAGCAGGAAGCGCCATAACAGAGGATCAAAACATAAGAATGACTTACCGCAAGGCCAACAGCACCCAGTCCAAAAATGGCAACGGATGAGCCCTTTTTGGGTTTTGCAACATTCACAGTGGCACCAAAACCTTTAAATGCACAAAACAGAAATTGATTAGGGAAAACAAAAACAAAGAAACCACTAATCTTATTTAACATTGTAACCATTAAAATGTGAGAAGTGTTTCAAACCTGTGCATATTCCACAACTAAGAACACAAACTTTTTCAAGAGGGGCTGCAGGGTTGATCTTGGCGACGGAACCAACATGACATACTGTGTATTCACTGAAGGTAGAGGTACCAAGAAAGTGATATATTGGCTTTCCATCCTTGGAGAACCTGGACTTGCCATCACTGAGCATAGTACCCCTGTCAGTGTTGATCCTCAGGAGATCACACATGTTGCTTTCCTCTGACTTACAGTGCCTGCACTCCTTGCACTCCCCCGTGAACACCGGAAGGACATGGTCTCCTGGTTGGAGATCAGTCACACCCTCACCTACGCTTTCCACAATTCTAAACAAAAAATTGCCAAGCAAGCAAAATTTAGGAAACTAAAAATATTCTGTCTACAAGGGAAACTCAAAATTTAGCAAACATACCCTCCAGCTTCATGACCGTAAATGCGAGGGAACAGTGGGTGTTGTCCCTGTGACATAAAAGAGACGATTCAATTCCAAAAGAAAATGACATGTACAGGAGTTGTTTCATTTGAGGGGAAACATGTGTTACCAAAATAATAAACAGATGCTCAATCATGCTTAATAATGGTGAGCAATTAGGCAGATTATAACCAAATCGTTCTCTTTTGCCATCATGATATGGATATAGTTCAACACAATGCCAGTAAAAGTATAATAAAAATTTACTTCGATGCCAGTAAGAGTATAATAAAAATTTACTTTGGCTTCCCAGAAGTAGACATCAGTGTGGCAAAGAGAGGTGAAGAGGATCTTCAAGCGGACTTCTTCTTTCTGTGGTGGTGCCACCTCCACTTCCTCAATTGATAGTGGCTTCCCCGCTTCCCATGCTACCGCAGCTACAATCCACAAATGCCAATGCAATTAGTAAACAATACATCCATTTAATCAATATTATTAACCAACTAGAAGATCAGTCCCCTGGCAAGACAATTGACCCAAAAAGTTATGGTCTCTTTCTTCTGTTCAGTCAAGTTTAGAAATTTTCCAAACTGAAATTGGCATCCCCATCAAATCCAATCCAAGAAATCCCAGATCAAAAGGCAATCATCATCATTAATTGATTTATAAAACACTTTAACTAAAAGAGAGAAGAAATAAAGGAAAAGATCAAGCATCTGTATGTTAAAAGGAAAAAAAAACCACCAGGATCATGTAAAAGCACAAAAGAAAACAAGATATGTAACCAGAAACAAAGGTATAAATCAGCTAAGACTCAACAAACCAGACCCAATTATTGGAATCACTAAAAAAAATATCAGAAACAGAGAACCCAACAAAGGGTATAACCAAAAAATAAAACTTGATCAGAAAAATGAAAAACAAAAAAAAAACATAAATGGGATTCTATAAAAATGAATGAAATGAGCAGAACAATCTAACAAAGGAGAGCAAGAGGTCTGGGTTTACCTCTGCACTTGATAACCTGACCAGCTGTAGACATTGTATCAGAACTTTGTGATGTTTATCTGTTAATTTACGATCAAAAGTATTTGTTTTTGGATGTGGGAAAGTGAGAATGTGAAGGCACTATTTATATTGTGATTTTGACAACCGCTACAGAAAGTGGAGAATAATTATTATTTTTTTGTGATGAACAAGAAAGTCGAAATTCAATGTACGATAAAACCATTTTCCATCCAAGGGTTGTTTCTCGGATTGGAACCCAAACGTTAATTCTGTGTGTCCGTGGGTGTGTGGAGAGAAAACCACTTCTGGATTGGACAAAATGGAAAAATAATTCAACTTGCGCAACTGTAGTTATAGAGAAAATAAAAAAACCACTGCTCTCTAGTGGTATATGACCGCTTCTGTTTTGGCTTATTTCCAGCGGCGCCTTCGTTTCTGTAGGAAGTGCAACGTGGCATTGGTTCTTCTGGTTTTTTCTTCTTTTGGAAAGTAACGTGGCATACTGATCCACATTTTAGGAGGGCCCTACGTGTCGTCAAAGTCTTTATCTTATCAGATTCTAGACAATAATTATAGTGTGGTGTTTGAATAATATTCTTGGATATTGTGTTTTAACGCGGAGATATATTTTAAAAATGGAAAGTATCAATTATACAACATAGTCATACTCCGGTAGCAAGCAATTTGCAAAGAATACTACTTGAGTTTTTACTCGTAATTTCTTACAAACAAATGACAATCTGATATGTTGTTGAGTAAAATACTTCTAGGCTAAGTTTGTCTAAAACTCAAATGATCGAGCTCAACTCGAGCCCTGGTCGTCAAGCTAAGCTCGAGATTCAGTGGCTAGGCTAAGTTGAGCAATTCTAAACACGTCTACCTATAGGGAGTCATAGTCCAAGGAGGAATAGATCGTCCTAGAGTATGACTATGATCAGAAAGGTTTTACGACCTTTTCTCAAAGTTATGCAATTCTAAACACCAAAACTATCGTATACTTGCTCTCAAATACTCGACTGACTTAAGCATCGGAGGGTTTTTGATTAACACCACACTGATGTCACCCTCTTGACCTGGTCCGAAAGAATTGCGTGACCTAGATGTCGAAAAAGTCATCTCACTCTTGAATCAAATTTAAGCATCAACGCGACACATATGCAAAAATAATTTATTAAAATCTCCTAAAAGAAAAGTTACTACACATATGTGTGATTGTGATTTGTAGGACTTACTTCTTATTTATTTGCAAATACGATTCATTTTAGAATGTTTGGCTTAATGATAATTGTAAACAAAGGAACTTTCACATTAACGAAACAACTCTTTTATAATTTTTGTTCAAACAAAATTTTTATAGCATTTTTTTTCCAAGCAATCTTTTGTTTACATTAACAAAACAATAATAGGAATTATTCTTCCTATATGAAAACTAAGAGAATGCAATGACTTGTAGCTTGGGCTTAAAAATATAAAATACATATTCTCTAAAATATATACATACACATAAAAGGCCTAATAGATTGCATACCGAAAAATTGAAGATACAAACAAACTATAATTTGTTAGAACAAATTTTTCTATCGGTTTGTTATTCTTTTTCCAATTTCTATTTTCTATATCTTTAACTTAAATGAAATTTAATTAATTAATTAAATCAAAATAAAGATTCAATTGAAGGTAGATACCATCTTAGTTTTAGCCAAGAGAGCTCATAAAATTCATAAGAAAAACAATTTAACCAGAGAATTAATAGCAAAGAAGATAAAAGAAATCAAACTCCTGACTTTGCAGATGCAGCAGTTTTGTTCTCCTTGGTCTTCTCTTCAAAGAAAATCTCCATCTTCTGAGCTTTGTTTCTCTTCCTCCTTGTAATTTTCTGCTCCTTCCCCTTTTCTTTTCAACGGATGCAATTTCCCTTCTCTTGCAGTTTGGCCAGTTTCCTTCATCACTTTATTTATCAGTTTCTTCAAATCGTGGCCTTGCATTTTGGTAGGCTGTTGCTTTTATTTGTACAACATTACTCACGATGACGACATACTTACACACCCCTTATTTTCAGTAAATAAAACAAATCCTGTTTCCTTAAAAAAATTATTCAAGAAAAAAATATCTAACGAAAGAGGAAATAGAATTTAGGATCTTCCTCCACGTAGTAAAGAGAAATATCATTAGACTAGTAGAAAGAAAAATATCATTACACCACAAATAACTAGTAGTACATATAGTCTGAGTGGGTCAGTGGTCATGTAGTCTGGAGTGGTAAACGTGATCCATTGCCTGAAAATTCACCTCAAACATTCTTCCACATCCAGCTTTCAGCAAAAGAGCTTTTCTGTGCATATAAAAGCCCATCCAAGCCTGGTCTATCTCCATTGAAAGTGTAAAAAGAATTGGACCTTAGGGATTTAGGCCCAATTGAGAATATGGAACCCTAGCCTGTAATTTTATGCAAAGGGGTCCATTGCTCCTCACTGGACTAGGCTATAGGAAGGTGCACAGATAGATAGGGATAGCAACGGGACGAGAAACACTTACGTGCAACGGAAATAACACTATTTTACTATTTTCAATTAATCAAATTATGTCGCGTGTGATAATTTTTTCACTTGACATAGTATGATTGATCGAGGATAGCAAAACAATACTATCCCTATTTCATATTAGTTTTTCTACTTGGGATCAGATTTGCCCTCCCCTTCCCCACCCACATCCCCTAAAACTTATCAATTTCAGTCAAGTGCGATTTCCCCATCAAAGATTGGGTTCTCATTCCATTAATCAAAGTAAAAATTTCAAATTAAGAAAATATCTATTAAATAAATATATTCAATAATATAATAATTAAAAGTGTAGATAGTTTATTTGAAAAATCATAAAACACTATTTCAAATCAAAATTAAGACGTCACTCTCGCTATCATGTTTATTTATTAGTAATGGGTATCAAAATCATTTGAATTCCTTCTTCCCTTGTGTTTACTAACACATAAGTATTGGAATGATTCCAATTCCTTACTTATCCTTCGTTTACATACACATACAAAATAAAAAATTATGAGAGTTTTCTGGTAAAATCTCTAATCAAATATCCTCAAAACTAGGAATCAGATCTACTAGGAGGAGGAGTTGATCCGATTCTAATTCCTTATTCCCAAATTCTTAAGTTCTTCGATTCATAAAGATCATCATTCTCGTACCCATATCGGATTTTACCCCATGACCAAATAAATATCTAATTGATTATTGAGGGCCGTTTGACATTTTGTTTGCCAATTGGATCTTATCAAAATACAAGTCAAACATGAAGGCGTGAGAGATGAGTAGAACATACTTTTCAGGTGCAGTATATACGACTACTGAATAGATTAAAAACCGACCAATAATTATGTTTCAAGACTTCTGTCTCAAGAATGCAACAAGGCTAGCTTTAACACCACCACACACGCGTATGATACAGATTTGGGTCATAACTCATAGCGTCATAGGCTTTTGCCATGTAATCTTCTTGGCACTTGCATTTGGGCCAACAAGAGATATAATCATGGTCATGATCATGCTATATATATCTCTAAGACAAGCTTAAATTGTAAGCCAAATCTGTCTAATTGACTTCACATATAAAAGTTGTTACCAAAAAAGCAAGAACTATTGTACGATAATTGCTTTAAATATTAAAGGGGAAAAAAAGAATAAATAGTAGGAACAACATGATTTAGCCTTTTTCTTCTCCTTTTCTTTTTTCTCGAGTCAAAATGCATGGTTTGGTTGGGGAAACTTTACCCAACCCCAAGAAGAAAAATAAGTCTCCTACCTTAATCATAAGCCATGATTTCCATCTTCCTTTCGGCCACCACTAGTCTATGTACTACTATGACACCAAACCTCAGAGAGCATTCCTTTCTGCCCACAACACTTTGGCCTTTAGACGATTGAGTTCATATGCTTTAGCTGAAAATGCAGACTTTTTCTTTTTTATTATCATCTTCTTGTATTTCCACTAATACAACCCTAGAAGTATGTAGTAGAGGAGCGTTACTGGTAAGGACACTAGCATCCCAAAAATAACCCTGCACAACAAGGGCATAGCTTATAAATATTTCTTGCAATTAGCATATTGAATGAATAATTATGCATTTTTATCAACTAAGTGCGTGTCTAATTTTATCGAAGATAGTTTTTCAGAAGTTAGAGGCAAATAAATTTTTGTTTAATTTAGTTTTCGATTATGTTTATAAGCACTTTTTGGATTAAGTCTTGCCTTATTAGTATCTCTCCTACTTTTTTTTTCCCATTAAAGTTAAGTGGTTGAGTGTGTGAGAGAAATACAATGCCACTAACATTAATTTCCGGTAGACTTCTTATAATTGGTATCCATGCACGTGAGCGTGAGAGACATTCTTAGTCAATGATTTATGCGAAGTCCATTATAGAATTGTTCACATCAAACAATGTTTAAAGTTAATCATGATGGGTTCACATCAACTAACGGCTAACAACTACTCATTATGACAGTGTTCAGGACACTGACCAGATAGGTGGACCACTCTCCTTAGACGACTGTCCATAACATTGCTCCTACTCACAGACTATGCATCCAACCAACATTAACATTTGACAAGGTGAAACAACAATCAATTAGGTACTTTTGGCATACAGTACCATTGCCCCCACATGACCCGTTGATGAATGAAATTGGGAGGAGGGAAGTGATGAAAACTAGAAGATTGTTCATTTTTCTCTTAATAAACTAGTTTATAGTTCTTGTCTTTTAAATCTTTTCAACTTCCTTTTTCTTTAATGTCTGGTTTGAAGGTTGGGCTACACAATGAAAGCTAGCAAAAGCCTACTCACATTTCACCACCTTAATAAAGGGAAAACCATAATAATTGGTTCAAGATTTTTCATAGCACCCGAAGATTTGTTTTCCCCCTTTCTCTCTTTTTAGCTAAGCAGAATCCTATAAGATTTTTTCACAAAATATTTTATACTGCTAATAGTTTTAACAATTTTATACAATAAAATTATGAATCAATGTGATGAAGATGAAGTAGAAATGAGAACAAAAGGAACTTACCCTGTACTCAAAATGTCAGGATGCAGCCCGTATTCCCTAGCAAAGACAAATGGTACTATTCCTTGTGGAAGCGCTGCCTGATCAAATCATCAATTATTCAACATTTCATATCATCATGAAAGATTAAGGTGACATTAATGTTACTTGGAACGATAGACTTGACCTAAAAGATGAACGGAGTTAGCCATAAGTAATAACAAAGCTTTAATTGAGGTGACAATACCTAGCGACCTATATATAGCTCAATGGTTTTCATGTAATTTTCTCCAATTATTCATCCATATATAACGACAGTACCTGAACTATGGCAGCATGAAGTTTTACTCCTCTTAGACCAGTGGCGACAGAGGCAGCAGACATAAGAAGAGGCCCACAAATAAAACGGATCCCCATCCCCATTGTTGCCCTTTTTGTGCCACACGCAATAATCCGAGGCTGAAGGGCCATGAACAACCCTACAACATTCATTCATAACGATTTATTGCCATTTTCAAAAGTCAAACCCTAAACATCAATGTTTCATCATATGAAAGTGCAATGGAATCCAATCCTGTGATAGAATTTAAAAAATAAAACTAAAAATTTGTTTTATGCTCTATAATTAAACGATGATGTAACAATTGATGCGTTAACAGTCAATTGTAATAATTCATATATATAATAAGTATACGTCAATTGTCACATTAAATGATGAGTTAATTCATTTGCGTAATACACGTATATTTTGAGCAATGCGAGATGAAATACCTAAACTGAACATAGCCATCCCCAGACCTGCATCGGATATTATTTTTATGGAATATTTCACCAAATTCGGCATCCCCACATCCCACCTGAAAAATTAAAGAGAATAAAACGATCATGAATGGCATAGCTTAGCTTAGGATGAAAGTTATAATAAAAGAGCTGTTAACGAGAATGATTAAGACTTTATGGTATATATTTATATAGCTCACTTGAATGAGATGAGAGACCAGACAAGGCCTAAGACACTTGAGTATGTGTTTGGGTTGCGGGAAAGCTTTCTTCCAACCATGATTAGTATAAGCCTTAGCATGACTAGGGCGCTTGGCATTTCTTGATTAGTTGCTGCGGCCTTCGTATCTGCCTCCTCTGGCATTGGGATTTTGGTGCAGTCTCTGAAGCTGATTTCTTTCTCTGAAACAAAGAGAGTGAAAAACAATCAATGATGATTCACATAAGTTTAATTCACAAATATTTTTATTTATTTGATTAAATTGTTAGGTTGACTTCATTTCGAATTAGAATTATAAAATCATATATGAACATGTTTAATATATTTTTTTGTGTGGATAGGATCCAAATGAATAGTTTGAGAAAATAATCAATAATGAAATAAACTTTTTTTTAAAATTTTTTTTTATATAAAACGAACGATATTTTATTTTAATTTAATCTAAATTACGGGGAACAGAATTCGAACTTGGATGCAGAGCGGAGAGCATATCTACTTTAGCTAACTTGACTAAGCCCATATTTAGTTAAAGAATTAAACTATTCAGATTAATAGTATCATGACATAAGATTATACCATTTAGTGATACATATTTCTCTATTACTATATTAGAAAGTAATGCTCCTCCTTTTACGAAGCACAACTAGACAACATAATTAGAAACTGAAAATCTTTGGTGAGCATGATTTGGGCGTTATGATTTATAGGATTCTTTACCATGACTACCAAGATTAAGTAATCAAATAGCTCCCCTTTATCATTACACACGTGCTCTCAAGCAAATGATGGCACCTATCAATGAAAGTTCTGATGACTAAGCATAATATAAGTAGAAATTCGAGATGACTTTGTGTCAATTGGTTTAGGGAAATTTTGAATACTTTCCTCTTGAATTAGGCTTTGAGTGGAGACACCACGTCTCCTTTGAGGTTGAAGACTTTTTTCACAGGGAAATATCATCATACATAATCAAATAATTGAGGTCGACATGTAATTTATATAAGCTAAGAGGGAGATTCGAACACATTGGAACTCTGCATAATCAAACCATTAATCTTGCTTGATTCTAACTTATTTCTCTACCCTCTAGATGCAATTATATTTTGGATTTGTGATATTATAATTATCCATAGAAACAATGGTATTTTAGTTTCTAGTTTGTTTTTTTTTAGTATAAGCGGCAATTTAAATTACAGGAGATAAAGATTTCTCACAACACACAACTATAAAGCCAACTTAAGATCTCTGGTCTACAAGTCAATGTCCTTTTTACACCGTACTAGACCCCTTGGCTAGTTTCTATAGTCTTTTTATTAACAATACGTACCCAAAGATTTGTAAAATTTGTGTAATTATTTATCTTTTCACGTAGGGATTAATTGATTATATTTGTACACTCTGATTAGCTGTTTTTGTT
Organism: Prunus mume; assembly: GCF_029339155.1. Lineage (NCBI taxonomy): Eukaryota > Viridiplantae > Streptophyta > Magnoliopsida > Rosales > Rosaceae > Prunus > Prunus mume. The sequence goes on along the minus strand of NC_142703.1, from coordinate 4,978,908 downwards.
TACTCTACTAGAGGACAAAGCGTACATATCCTCCCTGAAAAAGCTGCATGTCTCGTTGATGTTCTTCTTCATCACACAAAACGACACCGTTTGTCCCCTTCACAACATAAAGCGTAAAAAGACGTACCATACTACACGACAAGTCTACATCTACACATGCACATGCGTACCTCCAACCTCTTTGCGACCTTGTTGTATCTGATCCCCACTTTCACATTTCACCGGCGACTCCCACACCATCCTCACGCCGCTAAACGCCGGCGAAGGCTGCTGGGAAAACTTTCCGGCCACAGGAGACCTCCCCCAAACCGGAGTGTTGGCCGTGGTGGCGACAGTCGTCGTGTCCATTTCATTAAAAGTTGACGCACGCGGCGTCGGCTGTAGAGAGTACGCGTCAGAGGACGCGTACCCGGTGGAAAATTGAGGGCTTGCGGATCGATACCCAAACGCCACGTCACCATGCCCCAACGTGAAGTCATGGTTTGCATGGTGAGGTGTGTTGATTGAGAAAATTTCGGCGTTGGAAAGGTTTGACGGTCTGGGAGTGAGACCCATGGAGGATGATAGAGCTGAGGAGCCAGGGACTGATGACGTGGAGCGTCGGATGCGGACCCGGATACGGCCTTGATCGTCGGTTTCCGACTCCGTACAAAGCGGGTTTCGGCCGTCTAAGGAGATAACGTCGTCATCGATTTCGAACTTTGTTATGGCTGAGGCGGTGGGCCCCGGGAACTGGGTTTGGATGAGTAGTGTGGCTGCTCTGTATTCAAAGAGGAAGAGCAAAAGTGTATACCTGCCAGAGATCGAGTGAGACTGGTTAAATATTTATTTATGTATTCACAAATTAAACAAGAAATAAACTTGCCATAAAAAGAAAAGAAAAGAAAAGAAAAGAAGAAAAGTACCATATGATGCATTGAAGCACAACCACTTGAACCATGAGGGATTGAGTGAAATCACCGTACATGGCCTTGAGCAAAGGGATGCCCATGACCAGTGTATTGGGCAGAGTGGCCAATGAGAAGAGCGTGATAAGCCAGTCAAGCCCTCCTGCCTTGAAGAAAATTGCCCAAAGTGAGAGCAAAGCAAGGACCAAGAGCTTAGAGAAAGTGTCAGCCAATATGAACTTGGTGTCCATCTGATAAGGGTTGTTTTGGGATATGAAGTGGAAAGACAGAACCGGAACGGCGAAAACCGCGACGAAGCGGTTGATGCCGGAGCACTGCTCCGGTGTGAATATTTTGCACCATTTGACAGAGGCATAGGCCACCAGCATTGCGAAGTATAGCGGGACAATTGCACAGGTGACTTTGTAGAAATCTTCTGCTGTTATCATCTTCTTATTAATTGCTTTTCTCTACCTTTTTTCTTTCTTCAGCGCTCGGTTCAAGGTAGAGTTGCACTTACATATGAGATGAGAGTGAACACTTGAGAGTTTATATAGGAGATTATGGACGAGAATGTCCCTCAAAAAGTTACTAATTTACTTGTGGTGGTATAGAGTATTGTACTGTGGTTTTATATATTTACTTGTGGTGGTGTATTGTACTTGTGGTTTTATTTCTATTTTTATTTTTGTGTTTGTAGTACTGAGGTTTTTAGCGGGAGGCACGGTTGTGCAGTATATGTTGACGAAGACTGATGTTTTTTATATACTACAAGTGATAATTTAAATTACATGGAGAAGATGGTTTCTCACATATATACTATCAATATGTTATGAGAGCTCGAACATGAGACCATTTGTAAGTAATGGATTTTTTCAACTGAGTTAGACTCAAGGATGGTGCTATGCACAGGCCTACCCAACCCAAAATTTTTCAAAAAAAAAAAAACCTACATCTGCTATAAGCCCAACTCAAAATTTAAAAAAAAATTAAAGGGAGATTTATTATTATACTCAATATAGGAGCCTAAATTATAAATAAATAAAAAACCTATATGAAATGGATTTTAGAAAGACACCTAAAATTCATTTACAACATAACAAAAAAGCTTTTAATTTCTTTTAAATTTCAAAATTGCCATTAATTTCTTAAAACAAACTTCAACCCCAAAATCTCTTTAAAAAGCCCAAAACATTCAGTAGGGCATTAAAGTAATTTAATAATTAAAATTAAATACAATATGGTCACTTGTCATTTTTAGTATTTTTTTTTGGTTTTTTTATAAATTTTAAATTATGTAGGGTTTATCTATTAGTGCTAAGAATGAGTATATGACTAAATATCTCAATTAAAAGCAAACCTTACACATGTTGCCCATCCATGTGGTCCCATCTCTCTCTCTCTCTCTCTCTCTCTCTCTCTCTCTCTCTCTCTCTGGCTATTAGGCTTCTTGTTTCTCTCTATCTCTCTTTGCTACCTGATAGCAGAAAGTTTCTCCCACTTTTTTTTTCCTCTATTGGGCTACATATTCTATTATGGATGATAATAGCAACAAGATTTCTACGAAGTCACCTGTGCAATTGTCCCGCTATATTTTGCAATGTTGGTGGCCTATGCCTCTGTCAAATGGTGCAAAATATTCACACCGGAGCAGTGCTCCGGCATCAACCACTTCGCTGCGGTTTTCAAATAGAATGAATGAGAATAATACTTCTTGTTGACAAACGGGTGGGCAACTTGGCAACAACATCTTCTCCTCTCCGTTTGTCAACAAGAAGTATTATTCTCATTCTCTCCTTTGCTATATATCTTTAATTATAGTTTTAATTTAAAATTGAGTATTCTAGGGTTTAATTAGGGACGAATTATAATTTTGGGATTTTGTTGAAATTAATTAGGGATGAATTATTTCTAGGGCTTTGGTTGGGATTTTATTAAAATTGAGTATTGTAGAGTTTAATTATGGATGAATTATAATTTTTGGTTTGGTATTTTTGAGATGCTATTATGAAAAATTTGTTTGATTTTCTGTTGGTATGTTTGATTAAAATTCTTTCTACATATTATTCATAGGCTATCTTTTATTATGTCGGATCACAATCGAAATCCCAAGAGAAAAAAGAATTTGTTGTCTTTTTTAAGAAAAAGAATAATGGGTCATCATTTAACATTTCCTTCTAGCACTTCTTTATCTACTCCAATATGTGATGAGAAAAATCTTCTTGAGTATCCCATTGTCAAGCTTCAAATTGAAAGAGTTGAATATCAAAGAGTCGATGATGATCATGATTTTAATATCAATTATCTTGAGCGTAATCCAACATTACGTCGTTTAATATGCAAATATCTGGTGAATGAACAAGATAATGTGCGAAGAGCATATTTTCTTTTAGGACCATATAACTCGAGTGAGAAGATTATCCAAGCCACTCAGAAGGGCGGGACTTTCGTTGATTTAATAAAAAGTGGTTTGGTCAATTCACTTGGCTTGAGTATTCAGTTACTAAGAATAAAGTATTTTGTTTTCCTTGTTTTCTTTTTGACATGAATTAGTCACACACAACCTTTATTATTGATGGGTATAATAAATGGAAGAGAATTGGTGGGAATCAATGTGCATTTCAACATCATGTAGGCAAATTAATTCACCACATAATCTTGCTATGCAAAAGTGGATTAGCTTTAAAACCCCATCTCTTCATATTGAAAAAGTAGTAGATAAGCAATTAAAGCAACAAGTGATAGACAATTAGTTGTGACTTACGACCACAAGATAGAGCATTAGGTATCTAGCAAATCAAGCATGGCTTTTCGAGGCCATGATGAATCCATTGACTCATATAATCGGGGCAATTTCATTGAAATAGTAAAGTCTTTTGCAAGAATGAATATAGAAGTTGAGAAAGTTGTCCTAGATAAGGCTCTTTAAAATGCTCAGTACATTTTCAATGACATACAAAGACAAATCTTGCATATTTTTACTACCAAGATGAGGAAGACAATTTGTAGAGAACTTGGGAAGCACAAATTTTGTGTTATTGTTGATGAATTACTTGATGAATCGGTAAAGAAAAAATGGCTATTATTCTAAGATTTGTTGATTGTGATGGATTTATTTGTGAGTGATTTTTCGATATTGTGAGTGTTGTAGACACTAATGCCTTGATTCTTAAAAATGAGATGTGCAAAGTGCTTGGTAATAACGATATTCTAGTCGAGAATATGCATGGTCAAGGGTATTACGGTGCTAGTAATATGCGTGGTTTATGGAATTGATTACAAGCATTGTTTCTTCACAATTTTCCATATGCATGCATATTATGTGCATTGCTTTGCTCATTGCTTGCAATTAGCATTAAATGGCGCAACTAAAGATGTGAAAGTTGTACGTAGATTTTTTTTAATGTTGACCAATGTTGTGAATTTTGTTAGTGCTTCTACTAAGCGTTGTAATGAATTAAACTTAATTCGAAAAGTTGAACTTGAAGAGTTGTTGGATTCTTGGGAACTTGAGACAGGTAGAGGACTTCATCAAGCTTGTACTTTGAAACGAGCTGGAGCCACTCGTCAGGGCTCTCATTTTGCTTCTATTACAAGTTTGATGGGTTTATTTAAAGAGACTAAATTACTTCTTTTAGAAATCAGTGATCATGGATCTAACCAACCGTTTCGTTGCAATGCAGAAAGTAACTATATTGCTATGATGTCTTTTGAGTTTGTGTTTACATTGGCTTTAATGGATAAATTTATGGGATTGACCAATTTTCTTTGTCAAGCATTTCAAAATAAAACTCAAGACATTGTAAGTGTTTTAAATTTTGTTGAAAACACAAAAATGTAGCTTCAAGATATGAAGGAACATGGTTGAGATGATTTATTCATGAGTGTGGTATCATTTTGTGAATTACATGGTGTTGATATTCTTGATATGGGTGGTCGTTATATGACAGCTAGACGTCGTTCTTGTCAACAAAAAGATGTTATTACAATTGAGCATGCATGTCGCGTTGATGTATTTAATGATGTTATAAGATTGCATGTTGAGAGAGTTAAATGATAGATTTCCGAAGCAAACAGTTGAACTTCTTACTCTTAGCTCATCATTGGATCCTCGTAATTCCTTCAAGTCATTTAATATTGAGCACATATGTAAACTTGCAGAGAAATTATATCCCACTGAATTCCTTCCACATGAGTTGAAAGTTTTAGAAATAGAGCTCAGATATTTTCAAAATGACATACATCGCCTTCCTTGTTTTAAGGAAACCACTACTCTTCCTTAGTTATGTCAACACATGGTGGAAACAACTTTTTCCTTGACAGATTGATTTGGTTGGTGTTGACTCTTCTTGTTTCTGCAGTAACAACAGAACGAGCTTTCTCATGTATGATAATTATTAAGAATCAACTTTGAAGCACCATAGCTAATGAAATTCTTATTAACTAAATGATCCTTCACATTGAAAGAGAGTTTGCTAATAATATCGATAATGCATCAATAATTGAGGAATTTAAGAGTTCCAAGCCTCACAGGGTTAAATTTTAATTTTAAATAGTGTTGTTTTTGGTTTTAGTTTTAGTTTTAGTTTTTGTATTTGTTGAACTTTTATTTATGGATAGATATGCATTTGAGGGTATAGGCTCATTATGCCCTCCCTAACTAAGTGTATCTTTTTATATTTATTAATGAAATTCACTTGTACCGTCAAGTTAGTATATAAGTTTGGCCCAACCAACTTTTGAATCCTGGACATTGGGAACGACTCCATTGGCTACAAAAATTGATGTCACTACAAAATAAATAAATAAATAAATAAAGATTAGGCAATGGTCACCTTTCAAAGTGAATTTTCGTGACATTTGATGGATAGTCAATGACTTTCCTATTTTACTTTTTATTTTTGTAGTAATAAGTTGTCTAGTTCTCACACATTAATAAATTAGTGAGGTTTGAATTTGACGCTTCTATTTTCATCCACCTATCTTATTTCCTCACTTAAAATTTTAAAGACAAATTTTCCCATTTGTAAAATGACTTATGAGAACAAATTTATAACTCTCTCAGTCCCTCTCACACGCACCCACACGTATAATAAATTTTTTTCAAAACCCACAACCATCTTCATATCCAACCCACAAAACACCTAACCACCATTAGCACAAGCCACTATCCCGCCCTTTACACAATATTCAGAACCATTTGGAAGAATCCACCATCCCTTCATTCCTTCTCCATCGTCCCTGCCCTCCATACCCTCCCTGCAATCTCTCAGCACACCGATCATAAAAGGCAACTAGTACTACTCACAGTATGGTCTCCCAATGGGTTGCAATTCTTGCTAGCTATGCTTGGACGTTTGCCCTCCAACACAAGGACAATGGGTAGGTCGACGTGTACATGCTATAAGCCAAGCCAACCCCTCATGACTTTGGGTCTTTTTCGTCATCTTCATCCTTGTGGTCGCTGTTGCTGCTGCCACTAAAAAGTCCAAAGAACAATTTTGAAATGGACCCAAATTCTTAAGCAATAATTAGATTTAACCCAACTCTTTTCTTTTTTTCAATTTAAGACCATTGACTTTTTAATTTAGGACCAAATGGTTTATTAATTATTTTCTTATGACCATTTTACCCTTTGAGGACCAAATTAAAAATCCTTAATTTAATTTCGAATTTTAAATATTGCGTTGCCAAAAGGAAAAATCATCTTTAATTTTTATATGGAAAATCAATTAAGATCATCTTTAGATTGGTGGTAAATTAAATTGATTAGACTATGAACTGGAAAGATAATCCTTAGAAAATTTAGGTTCGCCGTAAAAATGATTTTTGGTTACGCATTCTTACGTGAATGTGTAATTCATATGCAGAGTTTGACTGTATACATATAAACATAAACATAACAAGATAATATTACACCATGTATTTGTATGTGCAAGCTAGCTAGGGTTTTGTATTTGATCTGTGCATATATATAGGGCTTAAAAAGTTTGTACTACAAATGTAGCCAAACCTTTTTAACAATACTCCAACTCTAGCTAAAACTGATGTCCCTTATATGCACTTCTGCCTTCTTTTTGGTGTTGGATGATGTTAAAATGCATGCTTGATAAAAGCAAAACAGAAAGTTAAAGCATCTGGATATGGAGAAACTCGCCCTTTGTCGTCCTTAAAAATGTGGGGCAAATAAAATGAAAGCTGAAGAATCCTGAGCCTTGTTGTGGCCTTTTCATTATGAGCACTTCATCTTTATGACAGAGACTCGAACCCCAACCCATTGCAAGATGACTCTTTATCAGGATTCAGGACGCTCAAGATATCATGGAGAATCTACAAAGCCAATGATATGTTTACTTCTAAACAGCGATGGGCTTTTGTGTGTGAAATCGACGGATCAAACCATGAACCTTGCCCTCACTGTTGGAGTAGTAAAGTAAAAAGTAAAAAGTAAAAAGTAGAAAAGCATATCCACCTTTGCAATTCTCATCAAGCATAAAGCTAAGCCTAGTTCTTCTCTTCTCAGAAAGTTTCCAAGCTTTTTGTAACAAAATAAAAAAGTTTCCAGGCTTTCTAATTAAGTATTAATTTAAAACTGGGGAAAAGAAAATGAAGCATCTGCAAAGTTTCCAAGTGCAGAATGCCATTAATTTCAAACAGAAATGTTATTCAGCTCGGTCAAAAAAGCGAGAGAAGCTCAATTACCTAGCGCAGTTAATGAGAGGCAGTTTTTGCACGCTATCTCAAAGACTTTACAAGGACATGCATTTTTTAGCTGGGAATTTTGCTAATAACACAATTTCGACAACGGACACTTTTTCACGTGATGAGAGATGTAAAGAGGAGAATCATTGTACTCAAAACAAAAAAGACATTCCTATACGTTAAGTTTCATCAATTATTTGATTAAGTCTCGTAATGAGAGGGAAAAACTCGAGGATATATGCAACTAGTGATGTGAGAAATCATCTTTAAAAAGAAGAGAGAAAAAAATGAACAAGAAAAAGACTGTTTTAAGAGAACAAAAACCTCAAAAGAACCGTTAAAAGAAGTATTTGAAGAAGTAACACAGAAGGATGGGGAGTCTGCTAAAACACACGAAACAAAATGTTCAGCTAGTGGGGAAACGGGAAGGGGTACTCTCCCTCGTACATGGGAGGCAGTGTCTGTAACTAAGCGTCAAAGCTTGTCGCATTTGTTTGTTTCAGACTTGACAATGAAATGACATGTGGCCTTATGTGGGCTCCCAAAGCCCAACAACCCACCTGAATTTACAGCCACCCGTGTCCCGTCTGCACCGGCCCATCTGTTTTATCACTCTGTTCTGTGGGACCCACTCTAACTCTGTTTTTAAATTTTAAATTTTTTTATTTTTTTATTTTATAATCAAGGTAATTCATTCCATTAAAATGAAATGGATTACAAAATAAAAACCAGCCCAACACTAATAGGCACAAGGCCTCAACCCAATAAAAAGAAGAGTGGTGATTTCCCCACTCCTTTTTCTCTTATTTTATCCACTTACACTCTTTTTATAACTAAAAGGAGTGTAAGTGGATAAAATAGAGTAAATCATTGCCCAAAAAGAATACAAATTTATAAATAAACTCAATCTTAGACATGTATTTATAAAAAAACTCAAACACTATTTAAACATAGAAACACACCCACAATCAACCTCATAGTCAACAATTGTATATTTTTTGGGTGTGTTTATAAATGGGTTTTGAGTGTGTGTAATGATGAGTTTTGGGTGTGTTTATAAAGTGTTTTGGGTGTTGGATTTTTTTATAATTTCAGCTCCCAGTTTGGGTGTTTTAGTGAAACTCCCTAAAAAGAAAGAAAAAAAGCTACATAAAGGAAAAACCTAAGAGCATTCACAATAGGAGGGTGTATAAGAAGGTATATGTTAAATATACACCCTTTGTCGTCAGAATCATCTCCAATAAGAAGATATAAATGGTTGTAAAAATACACCCCCACCATAGAGATGTAAAATTATATGCACATTTGCATCTTTTTTCACATCCTTTGCAGGCGGGACCCACAAGAGAAAAAGAAAAAGAGAATGATTGGAATTCAAAATGAAAGGCCTAGATTTCATGCAATTTGCATTGCACTTCCAATGGCTCAGATTTCTACATAGATATTTTTATGTTAGTTTGTAGATAAAATCATATGTTCTCCAAATTTAAATTTTTTTAGGTCCATTTATTTGGAAATATAAAATAAATCTAACATGCACAAAATTAATTTTAAAAAGTTAAAACATACAAACAAAAAAAAAAAAAAAAACACACACACACACACACAAAAGAATTATCACAAACAAATCGAATATGCATATTTGGATTTACATCGTTTCCCATTGGAGCAAAAAATGTATTTACACCCCCTGAGGTGTAAAAGGGATGTAAAAGTAGCTTTACACCCAAAATACACCCATTGTGGATGCTCTAAAACAAACATCCAACCCAATACAAATACAAAAGAAGAACTCTAAATTGGAGAAGCTACATACTTCCCACTTTGTGCCACCATCGCAAATCCACAACTACTAGAGATGGGTAACCAACAACCAGATAGACCAATGCTTAGAACGGAGAATGGTTGTGGACAAACCACCCCCGCAAAAAGTGCTACCATAATCCTAGAAGCAAGTGCAAAGAGCACTTTTGAAGCATTCTCATCCATGGAGTCGAGAAGCATAGCTGGTGGTTGAGATCTCGGTTGGGACATAGTAGGAGGAAATGTTTGGAGGACACCATAACTCTACTTGACCCACACTTTTTTTATGAAAAAAACAAATTCCTTCCGTTCACTTGTGAAATCGGATGAATCCTTAGTGAAAAAGAATCTTGATTTACACATTAGTGGTCTCAAGTTCGGACCCCCATAGCACTTTGTTAGTATGCATGTGAGAAACCTCCTCTCCCTTTGGAGTTTAGAGGGTGTATTCAATTAGGATTTTAATAGATTGTTTTCAAACTTAACTAGTGATATTTAATTAGAATTTTTAAGTTATCAATAAAAATATGATGGTATTTAATTAGGATTTTAAAATAATCAATACAAGTCTAGTGATATTTAGTTGTGACTTTTAAAAGATAAGAAAAAGTATTATGGTAGTAAAAAACTTACCGATTTTGAGGTATTTCTTTAAATGATGTATTGTGTGAGACTTTTGTGTGAGTAATATAAATATCAAACCCCATAAAAAAATCTCACCTTCTTATGTCTGATTCTCACGTTCGTTTTATTTTGGGAGAAAATGAACATACACTTGAGAAGATAAACAAGGTTACTGCTTCTCATCTTCTTGATGGTTATTATCTCTTTACATACTTGTTATCATGTATGCTCTCATACCTTCTTCTTTTTTTTGTCTCTATTGTTCACACTTTTGACTATATTATTTGTATTATCTATGTTGCTTTGATGTGGGCACAAGTCCGGTGGTTCTCATATATGTTTTGCTTTTGGTCCCTGTGAATACGTTTTATATGTTCATTTTTGTTTTATATATATGCAGACCTACGATTTTGCTTTATACACCTTTCCACTTGCCCCATTTATGCTACCAATTTATCAATTAATAAGTAAAGGGGTTGCATCCTTTTCCTTTCTCCTGTTGTCAGCTGCTCAAACTCCTTAAAAAATTAAAGACATTGATTAATGCTTAATTACAAGCCTATATGAATATATATATATATATATATATATTTTGGCTTGTGATGCTCCTGTAATTTGACTTGCATGAAATGAATTATATAAATTTATCAAGTTGTATATTTTCTTTTGGCTGAAGTTTATCAAGTTATATATGCAATGGTATTTATTACATACTAAATAAAAGTCTAACCTTTACTTTTGTTTGCTCATATTGGTGCATCAGTAAAAGAAGATTTAAGTATACTTTATTTGCTTAAGAGTATCCAAGTAATTACACATCGTTAAAATTTGGGACTTTCTTTTTCTTATCTTGTAAAAGTCCTAATTGAATACTGATAAGTCCATATTTTACATATATTTTATGCCTCCTTTGCTTATTTATTTATTAATTTTTTTGGATAATGTATTTTGTGAGAATTGTGTAGTTGGTCCCTAATTAGAGGAATTGGACGAAAGTTGTCAAATTTGACTCAAAAACCATTAAGATGTACGACAAGGATTAATTGGAGACAAAGAAGATGTTTCTTAGAAGGCAATCAACCGGTCAAAGCTTAAAGGAGGAAGTTTGGTCAAATCCTTGTGGAATTTGGAGAAGCAATCAAAAAGATATTGGGAAACCTATTTTTGGTAGTATTTGATTGTAACTAGGTTAAGGATTTGTGTATTATAAATAGCATAGGGCCCTCATAGAGGGGATCCATACTTTTCACTACCCAAAAATACTCAATTCTTGCAAAGAGAAGTCCTACTGCCGCTGGCCACCTTGGAGCTTTTTGGGAGTTTTCGAGTTCATCTTCATGTCTACCATCAACCACTCTATGATTTTCAATAAATTTATCATGTTCTAATTTCCTTTTTGCTAGGGCTACGATGTAGTCTAGCCATGAATACCTTATTTATGTGTTTGTGTTAATTTGATATTATTTTCTATGTTAAGTATCTTTTTCCGTTCTTAATGCTTTGAGTGCTTCATTTCCATTTAATTGATTTGATGCTTGAGTTGACGATAGGAATATCCAACTTAGGATTTTGCTTCTAGTAATTGATACCACAAAGGTTACTTGAGTGAACTGGAAGGTTAATCGAGGCTTGTGTGGTTTCCATAAATTTCCATAGAACTTAATGGGTTTCTACTTCTTAGTTCTTCATCTAGGCATAGAGTGGGACAGTTGTAGGAATACTTTTGGTATAGACAGGCATGTCATATTGAGGAAAATTTACCATTAACATGGATAATAATTAGGATTAACTGGCTACAGGAATAGGGTAGAATTGGCTATGGTGAAATTAGAACCCTAGTGCTCATACCATTAGTGTTTGCTGAATTTTATTATTATTTTTGTTAGTTAATTCTTGTTAATTGCTTATGTAATTCAAATCAAAGTCTCACCATTTGAACATCCAAATAAAGTTTTGGATTAATCATAATCAGTATTCAGCTAATTAGTCTTGTCTCTGCGGAACGATACGCACTTACCACTACACTATTTTGCTACGATTTTGTGCTCTACAACCTCGTTAACAAATACCACCATACTTCTATTGATTGCTTAAAAATTCTAATTGAATATCACTAGACTTTTAAGCTTCAAAACAATCTATTAAAATCCTAATTGAATTTTTTTTTTTACAACACAATATATTAGTTTTAAAAAAGAAAAGCAAGAAAGGAAACACGTTCAGGAAACTTGCAGTGCAACGGCTGCCTAGGCTTCTCCGACTCCATGGTAGAGGTCGACCCCTTATCACCTTCGATGCCTCAATAAAGAAGAGCTAATTTGAGTGTTATGAGTTTTCTTGTTCTTCTTACCCACCTTTGATATTTTCTAATATGAAATTTGAATTTGAATGATACCCATATTTGAAATCCTTGCTTTTCTTGTTATTCTTCACCTTTGATTCTACATACTATTGAGTTACCAAGCCAAAAGGGCACACTCTATAAATTTTCCCTAGGCCTTAGAAAACCCAGGACTGCCCTTGATAAACAAACCCAAAAGTATAATGACTTAAACTACCAATGAAAATAATAATGACTTAAACTACATTATAAATTAATTAACTTTTAGTCTAGTAATGTTTTTATTCTCAATGCATAGAGAAATCTCGAGTTTAAATTCTCCGTCTACTAAATTAAATATAAAAAAGAACATAGAAAAATTATTTTCTATTTTTTTTAAAGCCAAATGGCATATATAAGGATCATAACGACTTACTTATTAAGTGCCCAAATAGACGGATCCCAAGTATTTGCATTTAATATCGGTGCATTTACACGAATTAAAAAAATTCTTAACCATTTAATTGATCCAATGGAATTTCATTATTCCACCTCATCATAATTGTATTAGATTAAAACTCCTCCTTCTGCACCGTATCACTCACCCATCTCTTCCTCTCCCCTGCAGCTGCTTGTTCTTTATAATTGGAAATTTAAAGTTTCGAGTTGAAGAAAAGATACTCAAAATCCAAGTTTTACTATTCTTTGTTCATTAGTTTTATTGTTATTGTTTGTGTGTTTTTATAAAAATTAAAAAAGTTACCTAATAAAATTAATTTTTTGTTGTTGTAATTTTAGTTTTTAATTTATCTAAAGAGGCACACTCTAGAAATTTGCCATGGGCCTTAGAAAACCCAGGACCAGTCCTGATAAACAAACCCAAAAGTATAATGACTTAAACTATCAATGAAAAAAATAATGACTTAAACTACATTATAAAATTAATTAACTTTTAGTCTAGTAATGTTTTTATTCTCAGTGTGTAGAAAAATCTCGAGTTTAAATTCTCAGAATCTATTAAATTAAATATAAAAAAGCACATAAAAAATTATTTTCTGTTTTTTTAAAGCCAAATGGCATATATCCGGATCATAACGACTTTTTTATCAAGTGCCCAAATAGACGGATCCCGAGTCTCTATATTTAACATCCGTACATTTACACGCATTTATAAAAATGCAAACCATAAAATTCATCTAATGATTTTAATAAATCCACGTCATCAAAATTGTATTAAACTAAAAACTAATTATTTGCACCTTATTATGTCCCCAACAAGCCACTGCCGCACTTACCTTACACTGCCAGCCATCGTTGCCACCTCTCTCTCTCTCTCTCTCTCTCTCTCTCTCTCTCTCTATTTGGGATGAGTGGCTCTTAACAAGGCCTAGGAACTGATATCATCAAATTCTAATATTTAATACTATACTGTTTCAACAGCAAAAATAAACCTGCAAAATCATAAATGAAAAATGTGCAAAATAAAGAGAAGGAATTCTGATATACAACCGTATTGTCTTATTCGGAAGACAAAGTAAAGAGAGCGATATGCAATTCAAGAAGCAACAGTGTCTATAATTTAAAAAATTAATACATTAAAAGAGATAATTTATTAGTATGAGACATGTCGAATTGGATATCAGTTTTTGAATCAAATTCAAGGTTTTGGTAATTAGAAAAATGATTTAATTGTGGGAGAGAAAGGGGAAAGGCTGCGCATCAGAATGGGAGAGGAAGAGATGAGTAAGTGATAACGTGCAAAGGGAGGAGTTTTAATCTAATACAATTATGATGATGTGGAATAATTAAATTTCTTTAGATCAATTAAATGGTTAAGATTTTTTTAAATACGTATAAATGCATCGATACTAAATGTGGAGGCTCGGAATTTCAAATAGACACATGTGTAGCTATCATAGACTTTATCAGGGTTGGCGACAAACAATGCTGATTAAATGTTTCCAAGTCTTCACTTGTGCATCAGTTCACTTGTGCATCAGTTCAAGATTAATGTCAATTTCAACCAACATTTATCTTGTTCAAGTCTCAATAGTCTCTTCCGATCCAAAAAAAAATCTCAATAGTCTCTTGTTTTACTTAAAAGACCTTCTCACTATGGCCAAATTAAAATTTCTGAATTATCACGATATTAATTGTCTTTTCAAAATATGTGTAGTCAATTGTAGTCAATTCGGGGAAGATTCTATACAAGACCGACCTTTGCAGGTCCTGAGAGGATTCTGGAAGCTGCCTGGCGGATCCAGAAATTTTTTAGCAGATGTGCAATATTGACTAAGTATGAAAATGGTTTTTCGGAATAATCATTTTCTCAAGATAATTTTTGGCGGCTTTTATTCCTTATACATCAACTAAGAAAACTTGATTTTATGGGATTTTAGTATGAAGTATATATTGACTTAATGAGCCATTATTTTTAGCCTAAATCATATTTTGCACTAAAACCGAATTGTCATATTTTTATTTGGTGGGAATTTGATTTTCTAGTATTTTTATTTGAATCCAAATGGGGGGTACTTCCTTATTTACATTGTAAACTTAAGTAAATTGAGTAATATAAAAATAAATAAAAGTAAAAAGACAAAGACATTTACTTAAATGTTGAAAATGGAAATAAGGTAATCTGTACACCAGTTGAGCAAATGGGCAATTTGAAGCACCTACAATGGTTTTTCCGGCGAAGAGAGGTGCAGCTGCACCTCCTTGCGCCTTAATAGTTCCGCCCCCTACACCTCCAAAGGCCAGGAGAGACAAAGCGAAAGAGAGAGAGAGGGATTTGGATTTGGATTTTTTTATTTTTAAGTTTATTTATTTATTTATATTTAATTTATTTTTTTCTTCACTCTTTTCAGTTTTTTTCTTTAATTTTTAAAATTTTAAAATATTTTAATTTAGATGGATGGTTTTAGCCCTCAAATTAACAGCCAAATTGATGCAAGGACTCAATTGGAACTATTTATCGAGTTAACGGATGTAATTGCTCAAAAAAAAAGTTCATTGACCCAATTGCAAATGGGGGCCAACTTTAAGGACGTCTACAGTAAATAACCTTAAAGCATAACCATTAACAATCCAAGTTTGCTTGTTTTCTTTCCAAATTTAATGTGCTTACATAAAAATCAGAATCCATCATTAAAAAAAAGTATAAAACCAGTAATCTTTTAACCCACTTGCGAGAGACTTTATGCAACGAGAATTATTCTTATCAAAACAGGGTTTGAAAATAGAAACAGGGACTTATCAATATGACTACTGTGCCTCTTGTTTCTTTCTTTCCAAGTCAAATGACAACTGTACAAAACGTGAGTTGGATTATTGACATTTCTCAATCAATACACGAACTCGTTTTATGAGTAATTATCGGAAAGATCAAAGTAACAATTTTAAACTCTTCTTCATGCCTCTTGATTATTGATGTGCGATGAGAATTCGAACATGAGACCATTAGTCTGCAAATCTATTCATTTTTTCATTAGGCTAGACTCCATTCCCTTGTGCCTCTTGGTTCATTTGTCCTAGTTTGTATGGTTCAATGTCAATCCAACAAGTTCTGTTGTATCATTCATGGGCGACAGCATTTTTAACTTTAGTCTCGCATATTAAAAGGATGACATAACAGTGCAGCCTGCGTTTACTTTAATTTTTTCTTGGTGCAAGTTGCTTGATATTTATTTTGATACTTCTTTGTTATGACAAATGAATCGACCAATCGTATCAAAAAAAAAAAAAAAGAGAGAAGAATCGACGAAACCGGGGACTGTGGTCCAATACCAATACCACCACTAATCCTCGTATTTCTGTCTTTTTTTCTTTTTGTGGTAATAGGGGAGCAAAGCCCAAACCAAAGAGACTACACAGAAACAAATCTAGGCCTCAAGAAACCATCCT
This sequence comes from Prunus mume, assembly GCF_029339155.1. Lineage (NCBI taxonomy): Eukaryota > Viridiplantae > Streptophyta > Magnoliopsida > Rosales > Rosaceae > Prunus > Prunus mume. The sequence goes on along the minus strand of NC_142703.1, from coordinate 4,962,666 downwards.
TATCATCATCTAAAATAGACTGCATCTGATCAGGAGGAGTCATTGGCTAACCAGAAAGATGACAAAACCACTAGTCCTCCAATTCTATAATCGAGCAACTTTCTATTTTTATTTAGTTATGTAGTAATCATCAATGAAAATTAATCTGATTGGAGACTCGCTAAACCAGCCTGTAAAACCAGGGACTAAATTCCTAACAACTGAAATCAAGGAATGGTTTTGGTTTTGCCATTGGTAGTAACAATTGTTGAGAAGTCTAATATTCTAGGACAACATCACACAGCAATATCCTTAATCTATTAAATTAGACTAATTCAGCCTCCTCTTTTCTTTATGGGATGATGTATAAATACCTACAAATGCTGCCTTTATTTCCAACCACACCAAAAACTTAACACTACTACATACTACAAAGCTTTCTCAGAGTTTCAATTTCAAGTTCTTAGCTGCATTCATTGGATTCTCAGTAACCAAGAGAAGGAAGAATGTCTAATTCTAATACTGCTGGACAGGTCATACGCTGCAGAGGTATCATACTCTAACCAACCATGTGTAGACAAATTGATGGCTTGTCTATTTTATAGAATCATCTTGCTTGCTGTTTTTTTTTAATGTTTCTGGGATTTATTGAGTAAAGGGCTTTTGGTTTTGGTTTTGTTTATGTAGCTGCTGTAGCATGGGAAGCAGGGAAGCCACTGGTGATTGAAGAAGTTGAGGTAGCACCACCACAGACAAATGAAGTTCGTTTGAAAATCCTTTATACTTCTTTGTGCCATACTGATGTCTACTTCTGGGAAGCCAAGGTGCTTTTTATTTATTATTTATTATTTTATATTATAATTATTTTTCTCCTAAGCAAGATTTCTTTTGATCATGAAAGCCAAGAACCAAATATAGCACACAAAATCTGAATTGGGTTTTCTATATTGCAGGGACAAAACCCTTTGTTTCCTAGAATTTATGGTCATGAGGCAGGAGGGTATGTAAATTTCTATCAAACTTGTTTTCAATTTAGCAGAAGCTAGGAAACATATAGTATGGTGTAGCATTAACTTATGTGGATTTTTTGGTGTTTACAAATTAGGATTGTGGAGAGTGTTGGTGAAGGCGTGACGGATCTTAAAGCCGGCGATCATGTCCTGCCTGTGTTCACAGGGGAATGCAAGGACTGTGCTCACTGTAAATCAGAAGAGAGCAACATGTGTGATCTCCTCAGGATAAACACTGACAGGGGAGTGATGCTGAGTGATGGGAAATCAAGATTTTCAATTAAAGGCAATCCAATATACCACTTTGTTGGGACTTCCACCTTCAGTGAGTACACTGTTGTTCATGTTGGCTGCCTTGCCAAGATCAATCCCTTGGCTCCTCTGGACAAAGTCTGTGTCCTCAGTTGTGGTATCTCCACAGGTATGCATATATACAAGTGTGATTGGAATTTTGCTTAATGTTTAATTGGAATTTATTTTTTAATTATCTGGATATATGTTCAGGTCTGGGAGCTACTCTTAATGTTGCAAAACCGAAAAAGGGATCAACAGTTGCTGTTTTTGGATTGGGAGCTGTAGGCCTTGCAGTGAGTCTCTCCTATTTCTTGCTATCTGCCATATATTTATATATGTGACACTTTCACTGCTTGTTTAAGTGTATGTTTATGTGTATGATGGAAAATAAATGTATAAATGGTTTTCTGATTCAGGCTGCTGAAGGAGCCAGGATTTCTGGGGCTTCAAGAATTATTGGTGTTGATTTGAATTCCAGCAGATTTGAAGGGGGTGAGATATATAATTCCTAAAAGTAATTGTTTATTTCTGGGAAAGTATCTGGCATTTCAGGATATATACTTGACTTGCAATAAGCCTCCTTTTATCAGAAAAGAGAACAATGCATAAGAAGTAGATGTGTTTTCTGCTTCTATATTTTGACTTTCATGTTTGCAAATGTTCTCCATGTGTCTCTGAGTTTTAACTTGATTGTTTGCAGCAAAAAAGTTTGGCATAACCGAATTTGTGAACCCAAAAGATCACAAAAAGCCAGTTCAAGAGGTTTGTTTGTTACTGGCATGGATTTCTTTTTGTACATTGTTTCCCTTCTACCTCCTTAAACATGTTTCTAAAGAGCTTTTCTTATGGATTGCTTATTAGGTGATTGCTGAGCTGACCAATGGAGGAGTGGACAGAAGCATTGAATGTACTGGAAATGTTGAAGCCATGATATCTGCATTTGAATGTGCCCATGATGTATGTTCTTAATCCTTTGGCTCCATGTTTCTCTCTTTTAAGTTTCGATGTGATCTTGTTATGATGAACACAAAAATTCTATTCCAGGGTTGGGGTGTTGCTGTTCTTGTGGGAGTACCACACAAAGAGGCTGTCTTCAAGACGCATCCTGTGAACTTTCTGAACGAGAGGACTCTCAAGGGTACCTTCTTCGGAAATTACAAGCCTCGAACCGACATTCCCTCTGTTGTGGAGAAGTACATGAATAATGTAAGCTAGCTAAAGCTGAAGCTAATTTTCATTGATGCTCTTCTTCCAATTTTATGTTATGAGTTGCTGTGTAAGTGCTACACTAGTTTTAGTTTTATTTATGCACACATCAATTGAACTGTAAACTCCACTATGTTGCAGGAACTTGAGCTGGAAAAGTTCATCACCCACAAGGTCCCATTCTCAGAAATCAACAAGGCATTTGATTACATGCTTAAAGGGGAAGGTCTTCGATGCATAATCCACATGGAGGAATGAAAGCTTCATCCTTGATGTTTGTGCCCGCACATTCTAATTTTCAATTTTTTTTTTCTCCTCTTTTCTTTTTAAAAAAATTTCAAATTTGGTCTGCATGTAAAAGTGTGCGAATCTGTTTTTGTTTTTGTTTTGTTTTGTTTTTTTCATACTGTTTATGTCTGAGCTTCTGTTGGACAGTTGCTGTGTATATATTCAATGAATAAATAAATAAATAAATTTATTCAACCTCCTTGCCCCTTGATGTGTACAGCCTTGAACATGCGCTCAATTTACAGTATCTGTTGACAATTTTGAGCAGCCATATTGATCAATGTGTAGGAGAAAGAAATCTCTATCAAGTCTAGCTAAAACCAGTGAAACAACAAATTAAAACCCTGTGTTTCACCAGCAAACTAAGCACATTGATTGAAGGTATCACTTCATCAAGGATGCTTTGCAAGAAGGAATCATTAACCTGACTTACTGTCCTACAAATGAGCAGCTGGCAGATATCTTCACAAAGTCATTGGCTAAAGATCGATTCTGCTATCTCAGAGACAAGCTCGGTGTGAAATCAGCTCAAAACTTAAAGGGGAGTGTAGAATTGTAAGTTGTGAGTCTGATTTGTTTTAAGCCTAGAGTGTTAATTGTGTATTCACTTAGTCCTAGAGAATAACAAGTGTAAGGCTACAAACATGTAAATACTGAAATAGCCAAGAGCTAGAATTAAGACAGATGGATGGCTGAGATTCACTGATGCTTGTGTGAATCCAGCTCACTGATTTCTTACATAGAGAGAATATACAAAAGGCTTGCTCACTGATTTCGTGAGCAAGCAGAGCTGTTATTCAGAAAACGTATTCTTCATCTCTCTTCTTTTCTCTCTAACAGAACCTACACAAAACCCAGCTGAAATAGCAAAACACTAACATTTGTCACCTTGAACATATCGATCAAGAAAATCTTCGAGTAATTTTGCTAGCTTTTCTTCTCTTTCTTTCTGGACAGCCTGCAAAAAATAAATCCATACTATGGATGCTGTTATAGGTTAAAGGAAATGAACCAAGTGGATAAAAATTTGAGGAAACGATGATATCAAGTTAAAGTCACACCCAGGTAATCTCAATGGTTACACTGAATAGAAGTAGACATTGAGACATGAAAATTTGAAAAGCAGCAAATGTGCTCTAGCAGACTACCACGATCTGGTAGTCATCACGATACTCAATGCTTGCATTTAAATCCCTTGGGCTTTCTCTTTTGTCATAGACCAATTTAATTTTTACTGTATCATCTCCAAAGTTTAAGCTGTGAGACGCAACAACGATGCCATGCTTACTAAGACTACCCGAAAAAACCAAGGCATATGGCATACCGGAAGAAGAAAACAATATTTTAGTAAGATCTTCGTTTTCATCTAATACATGGAAGACACTCCATGTTTTGTCTCCAGGTCTGCATAAACCCAATGTCAACTCATCAACAACTGCTGCAACAATACAGTTCTTTGATTTAACATCCGACGTAGATAACGCGAATGAATTACAGAAAAGCAAGGCACCACCACGTTTCGACTTGTTTGTGTTTACAAACTTATGGAAAGATGGAATTGTTCTCAAAGATGGAAGTTGGTGTTGGTCTCTTGAAATTGGGTTTACGAGATACAGTTTGGAGTTTAATACTTTTTCTTCATAACCAACCATCCTTTAGAACAACCACAAACCCGCCCTCCTCGAACAGGCTTAGGTAGCCTCAATGTGTGAAACTTGACATCTGAGACACTGGAAAAACTCAAGTACTTCTTGGAGGCCTGAGGGAGCAGTAACCAAGGTAATTGTGGAGCATTAGAAAAGTCTCTTCGCATAGCAAGAGAGTTCCAAGACTTGCAGATGATTCTTAAGCGCATACGCTCTCTTAAATTCAAGTGCTTTAAAATAATCTCCATGATATCGTCAGGCAGTGTCTGCCGCCCCATATTATTGCAGCAACTGGTCCTTTGGCTTCTGTACTCTTTGTTTTGCTCTCTCTTGCCTCCTTTTTTGCATTGAGCTTGCTTTCCTTGAAGCAACAGAAGAGACTCTCAATCTTCATCTCTCTCGGGTTAATTTGTTTATGAAATTGAAAATCTCAACCAATAATATATATAGTCAAGTCAATAATAGGAGATTGATGGGGAGATGAAGTCTACTTGGTATTGTATTTAAATGAAAACAGAATCTTTGCAAGTAAGTAGGAATCCATTCAGAAGAGATGAAGTCTATTGGTTTGGCTTGACCTCTGTCTGTATGGCATACACTTATCTGTGAGTGTTCTTTCTTATAATTTTTTACTCAAACTATATTTTTAAATGAATAACTGTTTGTTATATTATAAATTTCTATTGCAATTTAAACATTTGCAGGAAAGTTCTGCAAGAAAGAAATGACAAAAACACAGATTCTTTCTACTTTCGGATATATGTTATTGTATTGGGCATTTATGCAGCTTTGCGCATTGTCCTTGCACTAACTCAAGTTTCCGGCATGTCATTCACTTTCTGAGATGTCTGATCAATCCTTCTTCCAATTTTTCAAGTGGATTATCAGGCAAGTCCTATTTTGTCCGGTTTGAAATGGGGACCAAATTTTTTTATATGGCTATGGCCATGATGGTGATTCATGTATTGTCTGCTTTCTTAATTCTACATATTCCAGGAGCGTTACTTTGTTGGACGTGGCCTTTATGAAAAGATAAGTGATTATTGCAGGTTTGTGGGAATCTGGAACTTTGTATTGCTGGCTATTTGTTTAAGACTGTTGGTGTTTTGAGCTCAGTTCTTTTGTTTCATGATTGACAATGTGATCTTGCTACTAAGAATCTGATGTAGTTGAGCTGAGCTGACTTTAATTATTTTAGGATAAAGTCTTAAGTGATTTGAGTTCTTGAGTGTTCCTCGTAGTTTGGGAAAAAGGTGCTCATTCAGCAAACACCAATTCTTTAAGATAAGGGCTTAGTAGAGTTTATTTTAATTGTATGTTCTTGCCACTTGTCATTTTCTTTTTCTTTGATGCTGAGTGTCTTTCATATTAGAATTGGACTATACTCTTTCTAGGTATTGTTTCTGTTAAAGGAAACTTGTATAATTGAATATTTATTATTAGATTGGACTTAGCATGGTTTAGGTGTCCAGATTATGTCAGGAGTTTAGATGGCTTTTTGCTTGTTTACAGATTTTAGTGATGAAGATTTCTCAGTACTCCAGCCTGTGGATTTTGACAGCTTGGTTAAATATGATTTTCATGTTTGCCTATATATGCACGTCACTTTGTGCATTGACATGTATGCATGTCACCTCTTGTTTTGACATATATGATGGTTGATTGCCTATTTGTTTTTAAGTATTATCCCAGAAGATTTCATGATATGCGCTTCTATTCTATCTCAGAGATCTACATATATGAAAAAGTTCCTAATATCCTTTTTATTTTCATTATATTTAAAAAAATCCTAACTTCGCAGGTCTCTGCTCTTTTGGTTGGTAATCTTCATCTGCAAGTTCACTTTTACCTACTTTCTCCAGGCAAGGCTACCCCTACTCATCTCAAGTTTCAATTATGGGATATATGTTTGTTGGATTGGAGCAAGAAATTTGTATGGGTTGGAGGGGGAAATGGTGGTCGGGTAGAATTAAATTTTTAGTTTTTCTTTGGGTATACTGGTCCAAACATTCTAAAGATATTCCTTTTCAAGTGTAATTGTTCTTGATTGAGGCAAGTTTGAATTTGATGTAATATAACCTTTTGCTTGAGGGTGTAATCTGAATTCATGTATACTGCAGATTAAGCCTCTTGTTGAACCCACAAGAATTATCGTGAACCTTCCATCTTTGGAATACTGGTGGCATGATTTGGTCTCAAAGAGTGAGTTTGTCAACATTCATTTACTCTGTGTGATCTTGTTTATGGTTAATAATACTGGGATGCTTGACATCGGCAGTCAATCCATGTATTCTGGTTGAAAGGAACAAGAAGTCTGATATTCTTGTCTTTAGGCCCCATAACTTTAGGGCACAACAATAATTGGTCTGTCATTAATTGGGGATGGCGTGTTTTGGAAAATTACCTTTACCTTCAAGATGACTTCTATATATATCGTCTGATTCACATTAAGATTATGTTAAGCCACCTTTCTCACATTTCCTATTTTTGCTCACCACCCTCATTGCACTGCATCTTCACTAGTGGTCTCCGAAAATCCATTTATGGAAGGTTCTATGGCTTGAAACTCTTGGTATTTCAAGAGACTGCACTTTAGGCGTATTCCTATAAATTTAAAAATGGTAAAGCCATCAACTAGAAGTAAAATTGCACTTCGGGCGGATTTGTTGGTACTAGTTGTCTTTTGCTCCCCACATTCTGTTCTAAGTTATCCGATTGTATTTTTGAGGTTTTATTTTACTTCTAGTTGTGTTTATATTAAAAAAATTATCATGTTGATTTTCAGTAGAAAATAATTTTTAAAGCAGAAAATTTGTGTTTATTTGTGCTTAGATGGAAGGTAAAGCATAACTTTGATCTCTTTGTATGAAGCCTTCCATGTACTTATTTTTTCTACAAAATTCTTTAAATTCTTTTGTTATTTATCTTTCTTTGGTTCATTGATAGTGCTTGAAATAGAATGTTGCCACATGTTATTGATGTATACTTGTGTTTTGGCAGATAACAATAATGCATTGACTGTAGCTAGCCTATGGTCTCCTGTTGTGGCTGTGAGTATCTTCTTTCTTTAGCTTCAGACTTCTTCAAAATGAGAGGATTCAGCTCTACTTCACGAAAGATGTATTATGTTAGACTGGAATGATGGATTTTGTTGAAACTGACCTTACGAATGTTGTAAATTGTGCTTCGAGTGTGATGCTTACTTTCTTGTCTTTTTCAGATTAAGGGCTTCCTCCCTTGTTACTATCTGAATCGAAATGTGTCTTAGGATGTGCATATACCCTTCATATTCTCATTTATAATATTCTTTTTCAATGGTCCAGCTGACCTCTTTTATGTTGCTAGATTGTAGAGATAGCTTCCTGATTCTAGGAAACTTTCTTGTATAAATCTCACCTATTGCTTTATGGAAAATTCATTCTGTCAAGTATTATCTTTTGCCCTAGTTTTACAGAAACGTCATCCAAAAAGTAAAAAATAAGCTATAAGGAATTCACGAACGAATAACCATCTAATTTCAAAGTGCACATGATCAAGGATTCAAACCTCAAATTGAGCAGAACGAGATTGAGGTTCACTTGATGGACTTCACAGGAGGTCTCCCACCTTATACTGGTCTATTAAAGTCAAAAACCTCTCGCATTTTGGATTTCTTTGTGTGGGATCCAATGCTTCATGATATCCGAAGGATAGTTGTTAAAAATGTTAGGGATATTTGTTGAAATGTCACTTGAACTTATACTTTAGTTTCAATTTGTCACTTGAAATTTTTTTTAAGAGAAATGTCACCTAAATCTTTCAAAATCTATAATTTGTCATCTGACTTTAACATCATCCAATTTTCCATCCATAAGTAAGGGTATTTTAGTCTTTTTATTTTTAAGAGGTTTAAAAATGAAAAAATAATTATACAAAATTGTATATATTTTAAAATAAACCATTAAAAATCAAGCCAAACATTAAAAAATTGACTTCGACCAAAAAAAAAACATTAAAAAATTGAAAACTGCATTTTTTTTGGGAGTTTCACTAAAACACCCATCATTACACACACTCAAAACCCATTTATAAACACACCCAAAAAAAATATACAATTGTTGATTTTGGGGTTGATTTTAGGTGTGTTTCTATGTTTAAATAGTGTTTGGGTTTTTTTATAAATACATGTTTAGGATTGGGTTTATTTATAAATTTGTATTTTTTTTTCCATCCCCGTCGTCTCTCTCTATTCTCCCTTCCCAACCACACCTCCCCTCTCCTCTGTCTTTTTTCTACCCCCAAGACCTGAGCACCTCTTCCCCACCTTTAATTCTCCTCTAACATGCCCATTATTCTCCAATCCACTCTTGTCTCCAATCTTTATTTTATCTCCCAGGTAAGCTACTAGGCAATAAAAATTAAAGGTTCGTAAATGCATTTCTTTTTCAATTGACATGGCACTTGTTTTCTCTGTATAGTTGCTTTACTGGAGGTATGGTGGGAATTTCTGTCAATGTGGTTTTGATTGCAGCTTGGCAGATATGGCAGCCCATCCCTTCCATGCTCAGGTCTTGGGGGAGAAAAGAAACAGAGGAGAGGGGAGGTGATTAGGCGGGAGGGAGAATAAGAGAGAGACGACAGGGGATGGAAAAAAAAAATGCACTTTTTAATTTTTTAATGTTTGATAGGAAAGGGCTGTATAATGATTTTTTTTATTTTTAAACTATCCTAAAAATGAAAAGACTAAAATACTCTTACTTATGGATGGAAAATTGGATGGTGTTAAAGTCAGATGACAAATTATAAATTTTGAAAAATTCAGGTGACATTTCTCTTAATTTTTTTTTTTTCAGGTGACAAATTGAAACTAAAGTATAAGTTCAGGTTACATTTCAACAAATATTCCAAAATGTTAAATCCTGCAAAAAAAAAAAAAATTATCTTCAATTGATGTGAAAATTACGGGACCTTCACCCGAAAAGGAAAGTTATAGACACAATCAGCTGTGATGAAGCTATCAAACTAATCGGTAGCAATATCAAGCTATACAAGTTGCCGCTGGTTTCCTTAAGACTACTTCAGACACCAATACTATGGTATGGGATCATGTGAAGGTTATTAACAATTTAAAGTTAATAGCAAACAATACCTCAAGGGAATGGCTTTGCATGTGTTGCTTGAGATATGCAGGTTTCTTAAAAGTAGCACCGCATTCTTGGCAAGTATTGGATTTTTCCCTCTCTCCTTCCCCATCCCCATCAGCCTCTTTGGCCATTTCCATCTCTTCGTGTAACAAAAGTAACCAAATTATAAGTAAATATTAACATAATCAATCTGAAGACATCCCAGCTTCAGATTTTGTTTAAAATACAAAACCCAAATGAACCCACAACAGTAAATCCCTCAAATTCGAAAACCCAATTCATAAAAATTCATAACTAGACCATAGAAAACCAAAATTAAAAAGAAGGATCGAAACCTTGTGGTGAGTGAGGATGTGAGAATCAATCAGGTTCTAATTTTATATGAGCGAGGATCTGAGAACCCTAATTTTTTTTTTAAAACCATTATGAAAATAAAACGAATGTTTAGCCACAGCGAATAAAGACTTTAAAATTCAGGTTTTCTTTAAAGTTTAAAAAAAAAAGAATATTAAAAATAAAATAAAAACCCCGCCAAAGGGAAGGAACTCAGAATGTGCTTACCTTGGCAAGTTATACAATATATTTTCTTAGCTGCCAAACAGAAATAGATCAATTGTTCGTTTAACTCTCCACAGTCCACTCCATATTTTTATTGAAACTGCTTGCAGGAATCGCATTCTGAGTTCCTTCCCTTTGTAATTGAGGACCATTCATAGAGGGTAAGCTCAAATTTCGTGAATTCAAGGACATGTTTACTTTCCCACCAGAAAATTCAAACTCTAATGGCGCAACTTTTTTTTTTTTTTTAACCTTCATCTAGGGTGATTAAACAGTGAATTATAATCAATTTTTGATGCATCTCTAGAAAGTCATTTTGGCTCTATTAATCTGTATGATGAATGGCTACTGGCTTGCATCTCTAGCAAGTCATTCTAGCAACAGAAACCCACTTATATTATATATATATATATATATATATATCCAGGGATGCTTGATCATCTAGTTGTTGGTGGACTGGTCTATAACGAATGATTACAAATGTTATTTTCAGAACAGGGGAGCTACTAGAAAACAAAACCTATCAAAAGGAATGCAACCATATGATGAAAGAAACAAAAAGGTAGAAATTCCAGACTCACTGTGGATAATTGATTGTCATTTTTCCCAAGTGTAGATGCAACTAGAAATACTTTTGTGTCAAGCTATTGATGTTGGCTCGTCTAAAGAAGGAAGAAAGGAAGCAAGTCTGGACTCTAGAGCTCGAGCGGAAGTGTAGGCGCTAGAGGAGCATATGCGAATCCAGCGCGGATCCTTGGCATGTTCTGACTTGGTTTTCCTATTATTTTGGCTATTTCTAGCCTAATTTAATTAATAAAATATTCAAGTAAAAGACAATTTTAACCGAGAATATTTTACTGGGTTTAAAAGTTGACTTTTTGTTCGGGAATGAATATGAGGATTTTAGCAGTACCGTTGCGTAGAGCACGTCGAGATGAGTTCGTAGACACGTAATGGAGCTCAAATCGGAGTTGTAACAAATAAGTTGCGATCAAAAGAAGGGTAGTGACACAATTGTAATTTTTGCGAAGTCATATTTTTTTAAAAAAATGGCAGCTCTCTCTCTCTCTCTCTCTCTCTCTCCCCTACCTCATGACACTCTCTCTCCTCGAAATAACTTTTTCTTTTTTATTTTCTCTCGCACATCCGCCACTTCGCCAAATTCGCGCCGTCCGACAAGCGGTTGGTAGCACTTCCTTCACGAAAGTCGTTCTCCTCCTCCTTTACAAAACCCATATGATATCTACCCTTGAAAGCCTAAGAATTCTCCAGATTTTGGATGTGAAAATTAACAAAAAAATCTTTTTGCCAAAACTATCCGTCGCTCGTTCCAGCAATTTCAGCCACCAATTTCTTCGATCTACGTATGCTTTCTCATTCTCTCAATGTGTTCTAGATGATGGTTGGGTTGTTTAGGTTCAATTTCTGCGTTTTGAGTGTCAATTAAGCGATAGAAGTTTTGGCCTTGATTCCAGCAACCTCCGGTCACGTTTTGGGGTTGCTCCAAGAACAAAAGCTGCTCCATTCATTTTTCTGATCATGTAGGTATAGGTCTTGACTGGTGGTTTGGTGTCCCTCTTAGTCTTAAAATGATCTTCATGTCGTCCCAAACACGACAGTATGCTTGGATTTCAATTTGGTTAATGTTTGATTGTCGATTTGATATCGCACGTTAGGCGTTATCCAAGTTCGTTATGATCAAACCGTTTGATCGACTCAAATTTGAAATTTTTTATCTAGGCACCTCTACGATCGTGTAGAAAGTCGCGAATCAAGAATCGGAGTCCCGGAAACTCCGATTCAATAATTCAAAGTTTAGATAGACAATACTCGTTTGATCGTGCGATCGTGAACTATCCGACCGTTCGATTCAGACCAAACTTGCAGGACAGGTATAGTAAACCTTGTTGAGCCTGTAGGAACCCGCAGGCCCAGTTGACCCAATTTAGAAAGTTTTACCCTCGGTTGACCATGAGTCTTCCGAGATAGTTTCACCCTTCGAGAAGTGCTAGAACGACTGTGTAAATGAGGCTTGATTGTTTGTGAACTATTTTGATTACATTTGGATTATGAGTTAGGTTATAGTGCTTTACAATATTCTTGGGTGTTATTCATATATTAGAAGTTTATCTTGTTATTTATGTATTTATTATTATGAGTATTATTAAAGTATATGGTTGGGTGATATGGGTTTATTCAAATTTTCATGAGGTTTTAGGTAATTGCTTTTACTTTCTAAAGGCATTATACTATGTTTGGTTGTGTAAAGTTGGGAACGGTTTATTAAATTAGATTTTGGTGTGGACGAGAAATTAATTAAATGTCTTATTATATGTTTAAATTATATATATATATATTAAATGTAGTTGAGAATTGATCTTGGGAAAGTTGATATAGGTTTCGGAATATGGTTTTCAAACCCACCGTGTGAGTACCACCCCCCCCCCCCGGCTCTATTGCCATTGAAACAGTTTGTCCTTTATGACAATGTCCCATGGGTTTCGGGGACGCCTCAACCGTGTGGAGCGAGGATATGCGTTCTCGGGTTGACTACATGTCCATCGAGTTCTGTGAGGATGTGCATTCTCGGGCTGACTACATGTTCCCTGAGTTCTGCGATGAATGTGGCTCATGTTGACTTTGTGTTACCGAGGCTTGCGAGGATGTGTCCTATTATGTGACACAATGAATTGACAGTATAATGTGGGAAATAAATATAAAATCATGGAATTGACGGATCACAAATGGCAGTACGCCTAGGTGGAGGGTATTTAAGTTTTGAGATGTTTTAAACTAAAATTGAGGATTTTATCTTTGTATTTTTGAGCTTGGTTTTAATATATGTTTTCTTACTTAAGAGACAAGGATTAAGAGTTTTCTAAGTTTTATGGATTTTGTATAATTCACGATTATTTTCTTAAGTGAAGTTTTATTTTACTATGTCATACTTGATTTTATGTACCCGTTTTTCTTCTCCTCGTGTTTCTTTTCCAATTAAAAAGTTATTCTCCTCTCATTATTTTCTTTTCCTTTTCAATTCCTTTTCACTTTTGATTTTGCAAAACATAAGGTAACTTGTCAACAAAACAAGGAGAAAAAACTATGTGTGGCTTGATCTCTTAGTAAGGGTATGTAGGCAAACTTGAGTTACTAGGTGCAGCCGCAAGAACAAGTGATTGAAAAGCTGTCCAATTAAGTTATTTTGAAATATGATAACGTATTTTGCTATAAGAGGCCCGAGGACATAAAGATTTGTAATTTGGTTGCATGAATTCTATTATTGTGCATGCTGAACGGTTGTGGATATTTAAATTGCGTATATTTAAAAACTTCATGCAAGAGATCCTGATGCATGACAGAATGGTTCAACGTTCCGGTGGAGTCTCTTAAGGGGAAGGTCTTGTAGCAAAGTCCAGAGAGCGAGGTAGATCGAACAAGCGTGATGGTAAGAAGAACAATAGGGGAAGGTCAAAATCCAAGGCTAAAGAGGGTTGTTTTGAATGTGGGTTAAAGGATCATTGGAAAAAGAATTGCCCTACATGGAGAAAGAAGAGAAACAAAGTGAAGAAGCTGGATGAAGCCGGAGTCGCGGAGGATAGCGATGGTGAGCTTTTATTTACTGATAGTATTGTTAATACTGATGCACTCGCTATCTCTTCCACGGTGTCATCTTCTGATTGGATTTTGGATTACGAGTGCTCATATCATATGTGTTCAAACAAGTCTTGGTTTGACACATATGAGGTGGACTACGGCAGCGAAGTTATGATGGAGGATGGCTCAGTTTGTAGAGTTGAAGGAACATGTACAATCAAGGTGAAGATGTATGACAGCGTGGTTAGGACATTGGGTATGGTGAAGTACATACCAAAGTTGAAGAAGAATCTCATCTCTCTCGGTACGTTTGACAAGAATGGCTATTCCTACAAGGCCAATAGAGGGAAGCTCAAGATCTCAAAGGGTTCACTTGTGATTATGAAGGGAGAGATACAACGTTAACCTAACTGCCTGTGTCAACTATGTGGTACAACAATGATTTTTGGAGCAGCTATATCTACCAAGAAGGACTCAGAAGATGATACTCATTTGGCACTTGAGGCTAGGGCATATGAGTGAGCGAGCCATGCAAAAGTTGCACAAACGGAAGCTTCTGAAGGGAGTGCACAATTGTAAACTTGAGTTTTGTAAATGCTGTACCATGGAGAAGCAGTTGAAGGTGACATTCAAGCAGCAAGACAAAGAGAATAAGAGCATATACAACACAGATATATAATAGTTTGTTACAGATGAGTATGAAAATAAGGAAGTTACTAAAATAACTTTGGTCATGTAAATGATAATAACACAATAACACATGTTTATTGCCCTTAACATTTAATTTCAAAACAAATATAATAGGTAATTAAATAATATTATGTAATTATATTTTTAATTGGTCAAATTGGTCAAATTGGTTTAATGTTATTTTATTAACTTTGATCAATGATTTCCTATTTTAGTGTAGGCATGTGTGCTGTGAAAACCAACTCAATTTGCATGACAAGAAGTGCAACAAGCAGAAGAAGAAAAGAATTGAAAAGAATGCATGAGGTGCCGCACTTGCTGAAGAAGAATTATCAAATGGAGACTTGGTAGCATTAAACAATTTGTAGTTGGGAATAAACAAATAAGTGATGAAGAATTAGTGTGGCACAAACCAAATAAATAGGAAAAAGAATGGGAAAGAATGGCATGGTGGGATAATAGTTTATTCAAGGCTGGTTGCAATCGATTTCAACATGAGCTTCTCTCAATTCCTATAAATAGAGAAGTCCTCCGAAGCATTGAGGACACACCAAGCTCACAATCTTCTCTTGAGCTCTCTCTTCCTCCTCTTTAAATTTTATTTTATGGGGAACTAACTCCCTAGCTAAGGCTATAGAGAAAGCTTTTAATATGAGTGCGTAATTTTATTAGTTTGATCCAAACTTAAGCTTTAAAGTGAATTTGTAGTTTTTGTTCAAATGAAATTTGTAGTTTTCTTTTTAATTAACTGATGAATGTTTGATAATCTATGTCATGGGTTCAATCATGTTTTTCCCATTATGTAGTAAAAAATTTCATGCTTCTAAAAGAGGATAGAATTACTAAGATTAATAGAATTTCGACGAAGATTTTCTTTTGATAGTTTGTAGCCAATGGTACAAGTTATGCTTAAAATACTTCTAAAGGAAATTAAAAAAAGCTTTAATTATTTTGAACAACTACAACGGAAAATATTTTGTGGATCAAATTAATAAGAGTTGCATGCTTATGTTAAAAGAGAAACCCAATGCCTTAGTGTTTTAATCAATTAAATTTTCTTTAAATCAAATCTTGCATAAAACTACTTCTCAATCACAATTGTTCTTTTTCAACTCTATTATTTTCTTTACACCACTCTCTGTGGATTCGACACTCGGACTTCTGAACTACATTACTATACGACACCTTCCCTTGGGTTTTGCAAAGTGGTACTAATCATGAAACCTTAATATCGCGATCAACAGTTTGAAAAAAACATGCTTCTATCTTCTACACAACTAAACATAATATAATATATTTAAAAAGTAAAAGTGACTACATAGTAACTCATAAACATTTAAATAATCTTTTATAGTATGATATCATTCTAACACAACCCTCCAATCACAATTACAACTAATAATGGCCTCAACTGAGTGACAGAGCCCACAATCTAAACTGACTGTACTCATAGGGCTCACGACCTCATTCTGTTATTTTTCAATTCATATTGGTCCATAACCATAAGTTCAGCTCATTCTAAAAGTCTCGTCACGATCCAATGGCTGGATTGAGCTTGATCGCGGAATTGACCAATTGAGCCCACGGGGCCTGGAGCCTCCGATTTCTGATCGAACATTCCTATAAGTTTGACAAGGCCTACTTAACATGTCCCAAGAGTTTGGTCTCGATAAGAGCGGTCAGATTGCTCCCGCTCGCACGATCAGATGGTCACCGTTTTACGTAAATTTTGAATCATCGGTTCGGAGTGTCCGGAACTCCGACGAGTTTCTACACGATCCTAGAGGTACATGGATCCACATACTCGGAAACGGAGTCGATCCAATAGTCCGAACATAACAAACCCGGATATCGCCTAATATGCATAAATCCGTTCGATCGTCAATCGATCACCAAATTTGAATATGAGCATACCATTGTGCTCGGAACGACATGAGAAATATTTTAAAACCAAATGAACCACCCAATTTTGGCCCACGCGCTGGCAGCACGTAGGTGGCTTGACAAAATTCCGACGATCGGGAAATTCGCAAAACACTTGACAATACCTATACCTACGTGATTAGGACAACTAGGGGGTAACTTTTATAACTGAGCCGACCTCTAATTTGGCCAGGAAGTGGCCGGAAAAAGCTGCCAAAGTCGGACAAAATCAAGGTTTCTAATCGAACACTCATGACTCCAAATCGATCCAAACCAACTATCGAAACAGCTAGAACATGAAAAAATGGATGAAAAAGCATACCTCACTTGTCGGATTATGTTGCCGGAGTTGCCGAAATTGCCGGAAACAGAGACGGAAAAACCGCAATTTTTACCCTCGTTCCAGTTGCTTCACGGTTCGAAATTTAGTGGGTCATGTAGAGGAGGTAGATATGAGCATTTTGCAAGTTACAACGTCAAGTTTGGTGGCCGGACTGCGCCGGAATAACTGTCAAAAATTGTGGTGTCTTCGCCAAAGAGAGAGAGAGAGAGGAGAGATAAGTCGCAGGGGGAGAGAGTTGCCAGGTTTTCAAAAAATATGACTTTGAAATAATTATAGTTGTGCCATTGCACTTCCGTTGATTATAACTTCTTTGTTAAAACTCCGATTTGAGCCCACTGCGTGTCTATGAACTCGTATCGACGCACTCTACACAATGTGCTACTAAAATCCCCAAATTCTTTCCTGAACAAAAAGTCAATTTTTTAAACCTATTAAAATACACTCTGGGTAAAATTGTCTTTTATTTGAATAATTTAAGAATTAAATATTAATTTAGGAACGAGATATTACAGTTTGGATTAAGGAAATTTCATAAAAAAAAGGTTGAATCAAAGGAAATGAAGGGAAATTGAGGGGAAGACTTGGCAAAATTGAGGAGAAACAACTAGGGTTTCTTGGGAAGAAGGAGCTTCCAGTGCCTATAAAAGGGGGATCTCCTACCCAACCGAACAAAATATCCAAAGAGAGGGATTGTCCTCACTCACTGTTGGAACTTTCATGCTTAAGCCCTGTCCTCCCATCTTCTTCTTTTCTCTTCCGGCAAACCATTTAAGAGCGCTACCAAACTTTGTCAAGCGGCTGGAAATTCACTCAAGCTAGCCATCATTTATTTCCATTTCTCCATCTCTTCCCTCTTCAAAATCTCCCCAAATTTCCCTCTCCCCTTGCTCTAAACCTCTGTTTTCCATAAAAAATTTCAAGCTCTTTCTCTCTATTGCTAAACTCATGAAGGCTTAGCTCCCATGCCACAATCTTCTCAGGCCAAACCATAATACTGATCTGTAAGCAACTATTTGTCTTGTTGGTGAAAGTGTTTCCTAAGACTCCATGAACTTTTTGAAATACTCTTGGGGCTTTATTATTGAACTCAGGCACAGGGGCACTTTCATCAATTTGCTCTTTACAGCAGTCCAGGCTCATTTGTAGTCTGGAATGAAAAAGCCCCTACATCCTCCAACCAGGCTACTTGTATACCAGCTTTGGCCAAGGCCAATTATTTTTTGTTTGGACCAACTCATGTGCTTTCCAAGAAGAGAAAGTATCACGCGTGGGTAAGAACACGAAACATCTCGTATAACTGCACATCCAACATCTAATATTTAAGGCACGTTGACGTCATCGATGTCGTTAGATAGTCATTAGATTTTTGTTTTTGTTTTTTTGTGTGTGTTATAATAACATTTTTAAATGTTCTCAAATTGGTTTTGCTTTTAATATATATATGTATATATACAGTCCCCTTCTATTGAGGGATCCCTCAAATAATTTTATTTGAGGGACGCCCTTTAGGGTACCCTACAATTTTTTTTCCAATGATCCAAACCATCGATTTTTTAGGTCATCATTCATAGATCATCCTTACAAAAAATTAGACAAATCGGAAACCGTTTCGACATTCAATTGTGTTCTACAAAATCAATGAACACGGTGCTTCAAGAAAGTACTAAAATTTCAATAACTCAATTGAATGGTCAAATGATATCATATTCAAGTGATTTTTTTATAGAGATGATCTTTGAATGTGTCTCTACAAAATAGACGGTTTGGATTAGTGAAATACAATCTGGAGTGGACCCTACAAGGGGTGTCCCTCAAATAAGCTTATTTGAGGATCCTCAATAAAGCTCTCTATATATATATATATATATATATATAGTTTATGATCGTTGGAGGTTAGAACCATTGATTGAAAAGTTACTTTTTTAAAAAATATTTTAAACATTTTAAAATGTTTTAAATTCGTTTTGTTTAAAAAATATATAAAACGTATACGTGTCATATATGAAATATTGTCTCTAAATAGTAGTTTAATTAAATTAAATAATACATTGTTGTGGAATGTATGAATGTTGTATCATAGCTTTTCTCAAAATAATATATGAAGGGCCCTAAAATATAAGCATGCATAGTTGGAGATGGAAAAATTGAACCTTATACTAAGCTTAAAAAAATTAATATTTTGGAGGGCTAAATTTATAGCCCTGAACTACATTTAGCCTTATGACTAGAGACGGCCTAAATGGCCAAATGTGGCTGTCCAAATATGGCCAAATTTTTTTTAGCCCATGATGAAGATGAATTTTGTATTATTTTAGTGCTATATTTGGCCCTGACTCATGACGAGATGGCCTTAGGCCATCTCCAACCCAAAGACTCAAACCCAAAATATCCCCAAAACCTCTCCGAACCAAAGAAAATGAAGGACCCAAAATTTGGGAAAACCCAAATTTGGACCCAAATATGGTCCAGTATTGCCTGGACCCAACACTATTCAATGGGTCCCACAATGAGGTGGCAGAGCATTTGGATATAAGAAAAATATTGGGACCCGCGCTGGGACCAATTCTGATGGGCTTGTATGTGGCATGGGCCACGTGTCGGCACTAGCGGAGAGAGCCGTGGCAATTTGGCTATCTCTTTTTTTTTAAAAAACCAAATAGTATCACTGGCCCACATGCTGGCTGTTTCGAGCTCAAAGAGACGTTGGAATTCAAATAATCTGTTTTTGTTTTCGGAAATAAAACTATATTTGTGGAATTTTAATTTTTTTAGGTCAAATTGTTTAAAATTTTTAATTATGAAGTTATTTTTACAAAGATTGAATGAAGAAAAGTTATCCATAAAAAAAAAAAAAAAGACTTAACCCATTCTTAAACAATTTAATAAAGTTGCGGACTTAAAATTTGAACCCGGAGGGTTGAGAGAAAAAACAATTTGAGTCTGGGCAAAACCCAAATAATTAATTTTTGGAGGGGGAAAATTTGGGTTTAGCCGCTCGTGGATTGGAGAAGGCCCTGCAGTGGGAGAAATTATACAATACTACTGTAGTACTAGTTGGCATTGCTAATTGGTACTACAGTCTAATAAAATTCGGACATGTGTACAACTTATACACATCAACAAAACCGTTGTTAGCATCAACGTTAACCAAACAGAGATTATCAGACCCCCTAAAAAAAAAACCACAGAGATTAATTACCAACTAAGACTCTATGATGGCCTTGCCAAAAGCTTGAAGCCATCCGACGGCAGCTTTAGATCATAATTGCTTCAGTGCTTCAGTCTTAGATCGACAAATTTGTGTGCAATTTTATTATTTGACTTTGGGTCATAACCCTAAATAAATAAGCTTCAGGCACTGATTCATGGCCAGTGAGAGGCACAAGGGGTTGGTTGGGTACCTCACCACCAACAAGCCATCAATTTTCACGGGAAATATGCAATCGCAAGATATAATTGTAGCCAACATCACTGTTGTTTTTTAATTTGTCAGCCACCGCTCATGGGAGAATGTGGAGAAAAAAATTAGTGAGAGCTTATCGGAGATGATGGCAGAGGCCGATGTAACCTATCCTAACCTTTTTGGCCGATGGTTCTTTCTTTTTCTTTTTGGCGGCGAGTCTTTGATAGGCAACGACGAGTTTGGGCATCGGTTAAAGCCACCATAGCGACGTCGTCACTCTCAGGTGGCACTGCCCCAGAGAAAGTAGTAGCGTTGAGTATTTCTCATTTGCAACAATGGTGGTTAACGAGTGTTTTTACTTTCCAGTAGTTACGGGATGTTAACGGCAATACATTAAGTTGGTTGCTGATGTGTATAAGTTGTACACATGTCCGAATTTTATTAGTAGTAATTGGCAATGCCAGCTGGTACTACAGCAGTATTGTATAATTTCTCATGTATTGGGCCTAAAAGTAGAAGTCTTTAAATATTATATTATTTAAATTAAAACAAAAAAACAAATCGAAATTATTTTGCACGGGTAGCATACAATGACGAGAACTTTACAATTTTCCCAGACTTCACCCAAACCCTAAACCAAACTCCCTTCGGCCCAAACCCCAAATTCCCATCCCCAAACCCTAATTCCCTTGTGCCTCAAGAATTTTAATTGCAAAGGCCCTATCATCCGGTACGTAGAATGGGGGATCGGAATATATCTCAACCTTCTGCCGCCGCCACTCTGCTCACCTCCCTTGAAGGTGTTCAGGTCTCTGCCTTGATGATGGCTTCACGCCAAAACGAGGTCCTGCAAACAATATTGGAGATCGAAAAATCTTTGCCCGAACTGTGCGAGAGAAAGGAGATGAAGAAATCTCTAGCCGCGCTTTTCGCCCAGCAAAACCAACTGGTCGATTTGACGCATTCAATGTCGGAGCAGCTTTGCTCATTACAAACCAGTCGGCCCGAGACGACGGAGATTCCAAATTCCACAAGGTCAGTGCATGGCTTCGTGGATTTCATCTTCTTCTCTGTAAAATTGTAGTTTTTTTTTTTTCAAATTTTGTTTAAATTTGCTCTACTTGCTGCATAGATTCTGCTTGAAATAATAACCAGCTCCTATCTTTTTCTTTGAGGTGTTTTCTTGCAAACTGTGGCGTGATATTTTCGGAGGAATCAGATGTCATATTTTTCAACTCTGATCATTTAAATAGTGCTTGGGTTTTTTTATTCCGAATTGGGATTTGTATTGAAATTATCGTGTATCAAATTACTCTTTAATATTTAATGATGATGATCTAGTTCCATTCCATTCGCAGTTTGTAGGAAAACGGGCATGGCATGTTTACTGTTTTAATGTTTGTATTTATTCCTAAAGTATATGATATTCTCTCTGAGTGGAGGTAATCTATTTGAAAAGCTTAACTTGACTTGTTGTATATTTCGCTGTTATCAGCTTGCCCATGGATTTAGAGCCTGCATCAATGACGTTAAATCAGGGGGAAGCTATTAGATCTGTATATTTATTTGGGTTTTCTTATTGGAGCGGAGAAGTAACTAATGAAATCTTTGAAGTGAAATTCAAACAAGGAGGAGGAGTCACACATGAACCCCGAGTTGTTCGACGTGTTGCCAGGTTCAGTGAGATGCATGAGCCTGTTGGCTTTCAGGCGGCACTGATTTTCAACCGTTCCAAATTATACGTCGTTGCACAGGACGGTGGATATATTATTGATACGAAGACTATGTCAAGATGTTCATCTCTTCCTCTTACCCAAGGCTTTAAATCAACACCAATTGTTGTGTCTGCATATGACAAGCTGTATTGTCTTGAAACTCCGTCGAACTTGCGACTTGTTCCGGAGCCCTCCTTCGAGAGTTATGATCCTGATCAGAACATCTGGGAGAAAATGACTTCTTTTCCATTTTATAATGATTATGACACCCATATGGATATAACTGGTTATGCCGTTTGTTATGGCATTATTTTGTTTTCATTTGGTTGCCGGAAAGAAAGGAATTTCGATGTCATTGCATTTCACATCAGTAGAAACGAATGGAAGCGAGTGAAAGTTCATACTTCTGTTTATTTCCCTCCTTTCCTAGGTAGGGCCGTGGTTATAGGCAAGACTATCTATTCGTTATATGGGGAGGAGTTTATAGCATTCTCCTTTAAGACTTACAAAGCTGATGACGGTAGTCTTGTATATTACCTAAGCCAACAGTTTAGATTGCAAGGCCTTGAGATTGCATGCCCACCATTGCCATTTGCTATGGATAGGAGTGAGTATTTGGTTCATTTGGGGAACCTGGAATTTTTCCATGTCAACACCGGGTGCTGCGATGCCGATCTCCCGGCTCAATATTTTTGTATCACCATGTTTCAAATTGTTGTTGGAGAAGGAGGGAAAAATATGCTCAAGACCATACATTCAACTGTTCTTTCTGGGGATGTAGAGGACACTGGGTTGAATCTTGCTTTCTGCTTCACGCCGTAAGTTTCCTTCACATTTCTTGTGTTTTCATCAATAACATTAATTTGTGCATTGGAATTCTGTTATTTTTCGTATTTATTATGACTCAGTGAGTGCGGGGATTATGAACATGAGGAGTGTGTGAATCAGCCAAACCAAGAAGAAATCAGTCTTGATGAGAATTTATGTATGGTGGAACATTGGAGAAAGGCAAAGGTGAAAGAATTGTGTTTACATGAAATCTTTTGTTTATTTAATGTCCATGAATCAAGAGAATCAATTTTTTTCTTTACATGAGTGTTTTTATTGGCCCCTTATTTCATGTAATTGGGTTTTGCAGAAAGAAGGCATGCATAGACAGTATACTCACTCATCAGGATGGAACGGTTGGGGCCAGGCATCGTGAAAGAGTGTATTTTGGGTGAACCGGCACCTCGTTGTTGGGTTTAAATGAAACTTCAAAAAAACCTTGGATACCTTCATATTATATTATATTATAGTATCAGTGAATGTATTTGTGGGATCTTTTGCAAACAACTTAATGTTAATTTATATATGCATTTGAATATCTAGTTATTATGCAGCAGCATATATATAATTATCAATTGTTTGTATTTTGTTAGTTCTTCTTGCCCTTGTCTGTTACCTACCCTACTTAGATATGCAATTAATAGTTGGTTTTTCCAGGGGTAGTTCAAACTTCATAGGAATGGATCTTGGTTTTTGCTTCATCAAGTCCTAAATTGGGTCTGTTTTCTGGTTGTTAATGGGTGGTTGGCTCTCTCTCTCTCTCTAAGGGTGTCGCCATGATATAGATTCTCTGCTTTGTGAAGAACAGCAGATTCCGATAAATATTGAAGAATAAATTCAGTGGCAGAGAAAATTTAACATTGCTTGCTCTTACACAAAATTGCCTTTTGGGACAATCTGGCATTTTGGGTTTGTCTAATTTTACTTAGGGGATTAAGCTGATTCTTTATGTACTTATGGAGTAACAAGGAGGCTTTAATTCCCAAACGGAGGCAGGCTTGTTGGTTCAGTCTGATGGAAGATTACATGCATTTTTTTTTTTTGGTCAAGAAGATTATATGCATGGCTTACAAGTTGAGGAAGGTCTAATCATGCTATTGCTGTCTACTTCTGGGAAGCCAAGGTGCTTTATTATTATTATTTATTTATAATTATTTTTCTCCTAAGCAAGATTTCTTTATGATCATGAAAGCCAAGAACCAAATATAGCACACAAAATCTGAATTGGGTTTTCTATATTGCAGGGACAAAACCCCTTGTTTCCTAGAATTTATGGTCATGAGGCAGGAGGGTATGTAAATTTCTATCAAACTTGTTTTCAATTTATCAGAAGCTAGGAAACATATAGTATGGTGTAGCATTAACTTATGTGGATTTCTTGGTGTTTACAAATTAGGATTGTGGAGAGTGTTGGTGAAGGCGTGACGGATCTTAAAGCCGGCGATCATGTCCTGCCTGTGTTCACAGGGGAATGCAAGGACTGTGCTCACTGTAAATCAGAAGAGAGCAACATGTGTGATCTCCTCAGGATAAACACTGACAGGGGAGTGATGCTGAGTGATGGGAAATCAAGATTTTCAATTAAAGGCAAGCCAATATACCACTTTGTTGGGACTTCCACCTTCAGTGAGTACACTGTTGTTCATGTTGGCTGCCTTGCCAAGATCAATCCCTTGGCTCCTCTGGACAAAGTCTGTGTCCTCAGTTGTGGTATCTCCACAGGTATGCATATATACAAGTGTGATTGGAATTTTGCTTAATGTTTAATTGGAATTTATTTTTTAATTATCTGGATATATGTTCAGGTCTGGGAGCTACTCTTAATGTTGCGAAACCGAAAAAGGGATCAACAGTTGCTGTTTTTGGATTGGGAGCTGTAGGCCTTGCAGTGAGTCTTCCTATTTCTTGCTATCTGCCATATATATATATATATATATATGACACTTACACTGCTTGTTTAGGTGTATGTTTATGTGTATGATTTTATAAATGGTTTTCCGATTCAGGCTGCTGAAGGAGCCAGGATTTCTGGGGCTTCAAGAATTATTGGGGTTGATTTGAATTCCAGCAGATTTGAAGAGGGTGAGATATATAATTCCTAAAAGTAAATTGTTTATTTCTGGGAAAGTATCTGGCATTTCAGGATATTACTTGACTTGCAATAAGCCTCCTTTTATCAGAAAAGAGATCAATGCATAAGAAGTAGATGTGTTTTCTGCTTCTATTTTTTGACTTTCATGTCTGCAAAATGTTCTCCATATGTCTCTGAATTTTAACTTGATTGTTTGCAGCAAAAAAGTTTGGCGTAACAGAATTTGTGAACCCGAAAGACCACAAAAAGCCAGTTCAAGAGGTTTGTTTGTTACTGGCGTGGATTTCTTTTTGTACATTGTTTCCCTTGTACCTCCTTAAACATGTTTCTAAAGAGCTTTTCTTATGGATTGCTTATTAGGTGATTGCCGAGCTGACCAATGGAGGAGTGGACAGAAGCGTTGAATGTACTGGAAATGTTGAAGGCATGATATCTGCATTTGAATGTGTCCATGATGTATGTTCCTAATCCTTTGGCTCCATGTTTATCTCTTTTAAGTTTCGATGTGATCTTGTTATGATGAACACAAAAATTCTATTACAGGGTTGGGGTGTTGCTGTTCTTGTGGGAGTACCACACAAAGAGGTCTTCAAGACGCATCCCGTGAACTTTCTGAATGAGAGGACTCTCAAGGGTACCTTCTTCGGAAATTACAAGCCTCGAACCGACATTCCCTCTGTTGTGGAGAAGTACATGAATAATGTAAGCTAGCTAAAGCTGAAGCTAATTTTCATTGATGCTCTTCTTCCAATTTTATGTTATGATTTGCTGTGTAAGTGCTACACTAGTTTTAGTTTTATTTATGCACACATCAATTGAACTGTAAACTCCACTATGTTGCATGAACTTGAGCTGGAAAAGTTCATCACCCACAAAGTCCCATTCTCAGAAATCAACAAGGCATTTGATTACATGCTTAAAGGGGAAGGTCTTCGATGCATAATCCACATGGAGGAATGAAAGCTTCATCCTTGATGTTTGTGCCCGCACATTCTAATTTTCAATTTTTTTTTACTCCTCTTTTCTTTTTAAAAATTGTTCAAATTTGGTCTGCCTGTAATGTAAGAGTGTGCGAATCTGTTTTTTTTGTTTTTTTGTTTTCATACTGTTTATGTCTGAGCTTCTGTTGGACAGTGGCTGTGTATATATTCAATGAATAAATAAATAAATAAATTTATTCAACCTCCTTGCCCCTTAATGTGTACAGCCTTGAACATGCGCTCAATTTACAGCATCTGTTGACAATTTTGAGCAGCCATATTGATCAATGTGTAGGAGAAAGAAATCTCTATCAAGTCTAGCTAAAACCAGTGAAACAACAAATTAAAACCAAGAAAGGTTCTTCCAACTTCCAAGTACAGGTAAAACCAGAATTGTTATTTGCAAATCAATCCTTTTTTGTTGTTTTGAGAGTGATAATGAGAACATATGAGAAAAAGAAAAGATGGAGACAGGTAGGAAGAAAGATGAAGGATAAAGAGAGAACATATTTAAAATTGTTTTAGTTTTTTTTTTTTTGGGGTTGTGTGTCTTAGTTTTCATTTTGTTTCTCCTTCCATTTGTCTGCCCTCTCATATTTCCTTCTTAATTGATGAATAGGCTAGAAGTTAAACAAAAGTCTCATTAAAAGGGCGCTTAGCATTGCATTGAAAGATAACAGTTGTCACACTCAATAGACCTGGGGTGGATCTTTTAATCAGTTTCACATGGAGAGAGAGAGAGAGAGAGAGTGAGGGAGTGAGCAATCAATTGGATCTTTGCTTCCAAAAATTAGAAATATTAGAAAAATCAATAATAATTTACATTTTGAAATTTTATTTGTTCCCACCAAATTACTATTGGCCTAGTTTTGACAAAATAGCTAAGTCTAATATCTTAACATCAAGGGTGTCATCCACCTTGACAATTCCATCCGTGCCATCCACACCAATCAGCTTACCAGTGACACCGCGTAATGAGCCACCCATGATCTTGATCTTATCATTTTTCCTTGGTACGACTGCCTCCATTTCATTAGGCAGCGCCGTTATAGTTTCCCCATTGCCACTTGACCCTATAACTACCCTACAGGAGCCATCCTGAACCACCAAACAGTATATACTTAGTATCTCAAATAATAATCACACAGGTAGGTACTTCAAACAATATTAGTTGGTATCTATTTTGATAAGCGATAAACATTGCAACGAGATCATTCTAGAATCAGCAACATCAACTACAATACAATGCATATAGCAGCACATGCACACGTAAAGAAATTTCAAAGGCACATCATTCATGATTCGCATAGCCACCCTTGTTACCTTGGACAGAAATAACTCAGGCGCTTCAGAGATAACTTAAAAAGGCCCTCCAAATTACAATCCAAAACAGTTCTATAGGCTTGTTCGTTTATCTTTTGTCCTACTACACCATATCTCAACAGGAGTTACAAGTGAATGTATAATGACCTTTTTTCTAGATTTTCATTTAGTAGAAATCACCAAATCCGTCATGTTCATATCCTTTGCGGGTCCAAATATCATTGTACTTGGTAAATATCGATAGAGAAATTTAAAAGGAGCATGATATAATGACATACCGGGAGCACTTCTCTGACAACTCCAGTAGTTTCCTCTCCAGAATTGCGTACATTGACCAATATGTCCGGCATGAACCATGGTCCCTCACTGTCCCCACCTGATACAAGATGTTAAGATTAGAACTCAAACGGGGGTATAGAGCTCTAGCAAAGCAATGACCAGGGATATTATATCATATAAATAAATCAGATTTCAAGTAACGGTATATTCCTCTCATGTCTCATCAAAACATATTTTCTCTTGTTGGATAAGTAAACAATTCTATGAACCAAAAAGAAGTGCCCCAGTACACAGGCATATACAATGAGGCCACTTAAGAAAAGGAAAGCACAAACACTAGCATTAAGATCCAAAGAAATCAGAAACTATATAACAGGAGCAAATAATAGGAAGCCAAATCTATTCCCATGCGAAAGAGGACAACAGACTACAACTACTGGACTGTAATTTCTTAATTCTTAAACGTAATTCATTTCCCCTGCTTCCATAAGCACCACATAATACAGTAAATGATTTGAAGATTATATGCAGACACTTTATTAGAGTTGATTCATGTCAAATTTGAACTTAACGTTTTAAGTAAATGTCAGTATTTTTTACTATTAGGCCTTGTTTGGTTTGCGGAGGCTTGGGAAATAAAACCATTGGGCACCGCTTGGGTATGCAATTCTTTGGCCTTGAAAAAGCATTATTGTGTTTTGTATGAATAAATTACCTCCCTTATTAAGTCAAAAATACCGCTTTGTCTATAAAATAAAAGGGTATTATTAGAAAACTAAACAGCAGGGGAAATAAGAGTTCTAACTACCAGTTCACAACAGGGGAAATAAGAGTTCTAATCAGCACTGTGACTTCATACTGGTTTAAAATAGAAAAACTGAGTCTCATACCTATAACAGGAGACATCATATCCAGACCACCAGTGCCTGGTGTCATTGGTTGCCCCCCAGGAGTTCCAGGAAGATAGGATACCGAATTTGGTGTCATAGGCTGCCCACCCGGAGTTGATGGCAAGTAAGGGCTAGGAG
Source organism: Prunus mume (assembly GCF_029339155.1). Taxonomy (NCBI): domain Eukaryota; kingdom Viridiplantae; phylum Streptophyta; class Magnoliopsida; order Rosales; family Rosaceae; genus Prunus; species Prunus mume. Next base: position 4,934,364 of record NC_142703.1, on the reverse strand, counting down.
CATTTGCTGCAACAGAGATAGGAACTCAAGGGGATCATAAAAATGAAAAAAAGAGGTCAGCGCACAAATTTTTAAAAGAATGAAAACTAAAATTGTACCATAAGCAGAACTACTGTCCCTTGGTGTGCCAGCTTCACTATAATTTCCACCAGGAGTGTTAGCCCAACCAGAACCAGGAGTTGGTGCTTCATACGCTCGTGATGGTGGACTTCCTGGCTGAAACCCAAAACATTACAGCTGCTTAATACAGAAAAAAGACTAAAGCTACATCTGTGAGGACATTTATGCATTAGTTACTCACCTGATACTGTGGGCTCGCACTCCAAGAAGCAGGGTTCCCATCCTCCCAGTTATCCCTGATTTTTTCACAATCAAGGTTCCAAGAAACATCAGTGAAAACAAGCCGACTTAGCTTTTTATGCAGCAGTTATCTGACTAAATTATATAATCTTTGTAGTTGAAGATACAACAGTAAAATCACAATTTGAGAGCCCCTTATGCAACGGGGCGTGGTTGAGTGGTAAAGTAGCATCCCTTTAGGGTCCTAAACTAAATCTGCTTCCTATGAGGAATAGAAAGCCCTACGGAGTACTAAAGTTTAATTAATGAAATTCAGCAGCAGGATAATGACCATAATTATGGCTTCTCTTTTTCTCCAGTGAGGGCTAATGAAACTGAGTGCCAACGGTTTCTTTATTCTCCTCTCTGTTTTTCTTGTTAACATTCACACTACTCTGATCACATCTGCACCAACATACTAGTCATGCCTATTTGCTACCCCAAGCCATTTCTATTGGTTACAGAATTAAAGCACCCAGGTTTTACCCAAAATGCCTACATCACTCCATTTTGCACACAGAAGTATTATACTTGTTCTGGTCAAGACTTATACTGATATGAAAAAGGTGAATTATGTTGCATAATCATAATGCTATCTGGAACACAGATAAATGTTGTGACAAAGTGCAAATGTCGCATCAAAGACAATGTATCTGTGTAAAGGTATCATGACGTGAAAAATGAATATTTTTACATCAGGTAATGTATTTGTTAGACATACTTTCTTTTTACTTAATTTGTATCCTTCGTATAGAATGAAATTTATCATATTCCAAAGTTGGAAAGAATTTGAAAAAGAAACGAGGGGAGTAATGTCCAACTTTGGTAAGAGGTGGCATTTTCGTTATGTATTTGCACTTTATCAGTGTTTAATTGGGATCTAGCTTGACTTTCATTTTGAAGTCTATAAGGATGTTACTGAACTTATTATAACAGATCTGATGGACTAGGTCAGACCAAGAAAAGAAATAATCCTACTGATTAGTTTTTGGAATATAAAAGATCCCTTAATTCATTGCATTCCACACCAGCATTCTCTATAATAAGAGTGCAATCTAGATATCCCTTTCTTACAGGTCTGATTTGACTTTTCGTATCGTCCATTTTCCAAACTTTTGTTACAGATCTATATTTTTTTTCCCCGGTTTTTGATCACATACCTAAGTTGTTTCATAATACACTAATAACACACGTCCCTGCAAATATTGTAGATGATACAATGATTATCTGAAATGGTGCAAGCCATGAGAACTGGCATAGCACAAGCAAAATAAATCAGCACAGTTAATCATGCAAGCCATGAAAACTGGATATACGATTCATCCCTGAATAAAGAAAGAGTTTCCATTTTATTGACGCTGAAACAATCTTCTACTTGGTTTAATGAACTATGTTTGATAGGAATTATTTCTTCAACCACTCGCTTTTGAAAGAAATAAATAATTTTAATGCCATCGAAACACAAACCTTGCTGGACTCATAGGTGCATACGGATTCCATGCTCGGTCACGCATAGGAGTCCTCATGCCATCATGAATAGGCGTTGCTGCAAGGAGTTCCAAAGATGAATAAATATATCAGTCATCTAACATATGCGGAAAATTTTCATTTTTATAAGATCATCTTGACTGTTATCCAAAAGAAATATTGGTCAACAGAAATATTATTTTTCCAACATTACTGCCAGAAGATCAGTCCAAAATAATAATTAAGTACTAGAACTCATACAAAACACTACGTTTTCTTAAAAGGAAAAAAAAATGAAACAAACCTCCAGCATCCCTCATAGGAGTCATATATGGATGAAGCGGAGTTCGAGAAGGATGCATTGGGGTCTCACTTCCCATACCATAGCGAGATGTATCACTGGAACACATTTAGATAAGAATTGGAAATAAGAATAAGCTAAGCTAAAAACCAAGAGGAAAAAGAACTGAAGTGAAATTTATAATTACCGATATGGTGTTGTAATAGCCACATTATCAGAAACACAATTACGATCAACTGCAAGCATGACAGAAGTGTTATGGCCCATAAGATACATAAATAACCAAGGAGACAAGAAACCCAACACGTAGACTTGCCTGTAACAACCTTCATTTGGGACTCCAATTCAACCCGTACATTGGGTCCCTTAACCTCAACAACACGTCCACGATAGCCCTTATAGGCACCCTGGCGAACCTTTACTGTAGTCCCAACCAAGCCATCATGCCCTCGTCCACCTCTATTCCTTCCTCCATCTGAACCATAGAAATAGGAACAATTTATAAACTTGTTCAATAAAATAATAAAGATGATGGAAGAAGAGAAAAAAGGAGAATTTGGTCACAATATGAATAAAAAAGAGAGCACTGAAAAATGTGGAACATACAGTTATTTGGAGGGCCTCCTCTAGAAAACCTCTTTGGTGACTGGGGAATACGAGGAGGAGTTCTGAGATGGTCATATCTTGAGTTGGTATCACCCTGTACGTTAGATAGAGGAGTGGGACAAAAGCATCAACAATCAGAACTAACAACAAAAATGAAACCCATGAAAGATAAAGAGTTCAGATCCACACAATAAGAGCACAAAGGGTTTACATTTCTATCACCATTCGCACGTGATCCTCCCACAAGAGCACAAGCATGGGACTTAACACAGATAAAGCCTGCATGCTCTAGGTGATGGCGATCATAAATGAACAAGACTCCCCTGTATATGTGTTCCACGGGACCTTGTTTCCCCTATCATACGAAAAGCAGTGAAAAAATAATAGCCTGAGATTTATGAAATACTGCAATGAGGAAAACCAAGCAGGAAATATATATCTCATCTCACCTCGCAAGGGCCATCAATGACCCTCACAACATCTTTCACAGATACTTTGTGTTTATACTTCACTTCAACAGGAAAACTTTTCTCAATCTTGCACTTTATCTCTCCTAACTTGACAAGGGCAACCTCGGGTCTGTCAGGCACTCCCTTAAGAACCTGGAAACAGTGAAAATAAGAAAACACAGAAAGGGAGGATGAGGCAATTGTAAATTATGATTACACACCTGAAATGCTTCCCTTTCCACGCGAATGATTACACCGAAACTATTATTACTGCACCACATCAGGCACAAAACAAAGTTAAATAATTAAACATGAAGAAGAACAGATGACTGGTGCCCATGGAATAGCAACTCACGCCAGTAGAACAAGATCGTGAAGCTCATATGCACCAATTCTGGTAATACCAGATGTCACCTCAGTACTCTCCACAACATCATCAGCAAACACACGGATCTGCAAACAAAAAATAATTATAAAATGTTCACATTCTATTTAGTAGAAAACTATTCCTGAAATCCCCTATGTGATCCTATTGAAGTAGAGAAATATATATATTTTTAAATAGAGTGGAGAAATAAATCACTCACATGTTCCTTCGTTATATCAGATAAAATGATGAGCACGTGCTGCTCAACCTTAACAACCATACCAGTTGAACCTTCCTGAGTACCAGATACAACTTTCACATGATTCCCAGGTTCAAAGTATTTGCAAAGCTCTTTTTCGTTTATGGCAAGAGTTTTCTGGAAAATGAAATCCCCAATAAGAACAAGTGGTCACACCACTAAACCAGTGAAGCAGTAAGAATCTTTTAACAAAAAATTTAGATATCACAACCAAAAAGCACCCGAAAAAGTAATTCTTACTGGAAGTTCTTTCATTTCGGGCCTGATATGTACAGTCTCTTCCTCAACTTTCTCAACCCATCCTTTCAAATTTTTAAGATCTCCCTTGATAACAATAACTGTATCACCCTTCATAAAGTGTCCCTTCTTTCTGTTTGAAAATAAAGTTGACAAACCGGCAATATCTCCATCACCATTCTCCCCGGGTTTCCGGAATTTTTCAAGTTCATCAAAAGTGGGATGTATGTTTTGAGAGCTAATTGATTTCATTGATACTGCTTTGTACAGGAAACCATCTTTAAACAGCATGCCATTAATATTCTCAAAGTAATCACCAGTCATCGGATCTCGTCTACGCTCTACACGAATATGCAGTTCCCTGAGAAGAGTACATATGGGGCAAACAGTGTAAGACATTAATCTAACCATATATTGAGTGGAGACAGCATTGTAATAGGAAGTGTTTAGCATTACCTTGCTTCATCAATATTCATAAAACGTGGAGGAGGAACAAATGCCTTCTTTTTCACAACTTCTCTGCCCTCCTGTATCATAAACAAGTCATCTCAAAATTACCCAAATAAATTGATAATACTATGCTATGATAATAAGTGCTTACGGGAGAGGTGGGAATATTACAACAAAGACAATCCTAAGAATTAATTTAATAGGAATGCAACCTCAATGAATGAACATAATAGGAATATAAATGAAAAAGATTGCACATATACACATTGAAGATTGAGACGGTGAGACTCATCTAAACATAGAAAATATGTAACAAACTTTACCAGTTTATTTGCAATAGCTTGTAAATCAATCCTTGGAATTAATTTTACTGTAACTTTCTGCCGCACATTATCGACATCCACAACCTATAACAATAAGCTTAGAGGTTAGACAAAGAATCACAAGATATTGTAAGCAAACATACTGTCCATACCTTGGCAAGGTCTCCTTTATATGTCCCAATCTTCATTCTGACCCACGTATCCCTAGAAAGATCAATTGCCTTGCTTTCAACTGACAGAACATCAGTCATTTCTCTGATCGGAACAAGATTTATCTTCTGGGCAAATATATTGCGTAGACCTTTGCACGCCTAAAACCAAAACAAAGCACAAACCAAAAAAATACAATAATCAAAGAGATAAGCATGTACAAATGCCAAAAATAGCCTAAAGTGCAAATACATAAATCATCAAAAATTATGCATACACCAACAAAGGCATACCTCCCTCACATGGGCTTCTTTGTCCGCTTCAATGTATATAAAGTTTTTAAGGTGGTCTAGAGCAACAGCAGACCTGATTTGCAGTTCAGGTTTATCAATATACTTTTGCATTAAGCAAACAGCAGCCTCTCGCTCACGACCAATCTGACAGGCATCAGTGCAGATATCATAAGTATTCTCTCAAAATTGGGAACTATAACATTAATATCATGCTACGATAAATAATCATACCGCACATTTCACCATCCACAACTTTGGATCCCTAACAGAAGGTAAAAGAGCTTGCTGATCCACATCAGTAGTCTCCTCATCGTATTCTGTATGACTCGACCTTGCATACCGCGCTTGAATTCTTCTCTCAAGCGCTTCAACATCTTCTTGCTCATCTTCTCGAGGCAGCAATGGACGACGATGCATCCTTCTACCATCATCGTCTTCAGGTAGATCAGCTCCATTATCAACAATGAAGTCTGCACAAAGACTCTTTAACCATCATCACTAGTACACAAGAAAGGAACAACTAAACAAATCCACTAGACATCCACCATGAATTCTAATTTACATAATTATTCACATCAAAAGAAAGCGGAAAATAATCATAATGCACTTCTGAAGATAACAAGGATTACACCCTAATTAAAAACAAATCCTAAACAGAACCAATTTAACTAAAGAAAATTTGAACAGATATCTACATAACCAGTTTGGAAGATTGAATTCCATGGAAGTGATTAATAACAACTGAAGGAAAAAGAGTTTACATAAACATATCCTTGGTTGTAAAGCTTTATTCATTGTCCTCCATTACTTAAGAGAAAGCCATCACCCCTCCAGGTCATAATCTTATTTACCCTATTCCTAGCAAAGCACGGGTCTGCTTTCTCATGGCACAAGTCTCACAAACACCGTTAATAGAAAACTAAAGAACAAGGATTACATACATGTTTGGCCATTTTTGAAGCTGCAAAATCAATGATATCTCTTGTTATTCACTCAGGGAAATGAAGGCCTTGTAATCTAACGTGATCAAGAGCATGAATTTTCTAAACAGATTTGCGGGGCCATTGGTGTTTACTACAGCTCCCAGTAAAGATGGGAGGGAGATTGGACCGGGATTTCTATTGCCTCCTAAAATGTCAATTGTTCCCGTACTCAGACCTCTTTTATCAAACTTCCTACCCTTTTATTGTTTTAAATAAGTAACACTTTTTTCACTTATGACTACAGGGTCAAGTGTTCCAAACTACTAAATCCAATCTTGATTGAACCTAATTCCTGATTTTAAAGCATCCCAAACAATATGATAAAGTAATCATAAAACAAACATAATATGAGACATAACTCATAAAAAATAGCAACAGTAATGCAATGCGAAAACCTCCCAAAGTACGAGGAACACAGCAAATAGCATTGGTGTGAACAGAATACTGCACCCTTGCCTAAAACTGGGCACAAGTTCTAACGAATTGTGCCAAACTCATTTCTCCTGGAAAGCATATGAGAAAACAAATATTTACACAATTCAATCTTGAACCTTGGAGGAGCCCAAGTAAAATTGTAACCAAAGGATACCCGCAATACTAATAGACTACCATTCCCAAATTAATTACAATTCAGTACCAGAATTCACCACCTACAAATTCTAAACCATTTATTAATCCCCCAAATCGCTTATAACCTACATTCCAACGCAGTCTATATTCATAACCCTAAATCTCCAAACAAAAGCAACAAAATTCTAAAAATTAAGCAAAATGAGGTTAGTAGAGGCGCAGCAGAGCGTACCGTCCTCGCCTTCATCTTCATCTTCCTCATCATCGGTATCGACCTCAGCCTCGATATCAAGAAACTGCGACCCACTGGGCCTCTTATTCCTCCGCTTACGACTCGCACCACCACCATAAGCCTCATCATCCTCGTCGTCCTCTTCCTCCTCTTCATCGTCCTCCTCTGCAGCATCGTCGATGAAATCCGATCTCCTCCGCTTCTGACTGGAGCGTCGTCCTCCTCGCTCCTCCTCCTCTTCCTCTTCTTCATCCTCGTCTATAACTTGGTCTGGTTCGTACTCGTCCTCTTCCTCTGGGTCCATCTCATCATCATCTTCGTCTCTGTGACGAGCCATGGCTGTCTGTCCGCTGATGGGATCAAATTTGAGGTTCTAGGGTTTTCGGTAGAAAGAGTGCAGTGGTGCTTAGCAAATAGCAAATACAATTTAACCAAGGGATGTTTATATTTGTTTGGGGTGTGAGCTGTTGGGCGAATGGGGGTGTTTTTTTCTTCGACCCAAAAATAAATAAATTGGGGGTGTTTTATTTATAAATTTGTATTTTATTTGAGGGGAATATTATTGCCGCCCCTCCCCAGTCTCCTGAAATCGCCTCTTTAATTTCCTTTCCTGTAAACTACCAATTATGCCCTCCATCAAAATCTTAAGAGCCTTTCCACACATATGTCCATAAATAAGGTTCAAAATATTTAAAAATTCTAATTACCCTTTTCCATTAACAAAAATAAATAAATAAACACAGAGCCAGCCGACGTCGTTTTCATCCAATGCCTTCTTCCCCGGAAGCAGAACCACTACAGCCACTGACAGTCTGAAACTCATTCCCAGAGTCCGAAAATGGGAAGTGTTAACAACAAAGCCCGACCTTTCGGCGGGCAGCACCACCACCACCAGCCTCTATGCACCCGCACGCACCAGATCGGAGCCCTCCTCTTGGTCGCCGCCACCTTCTTCTTCACAAGTCTCTTCGACCGCTCCTTCCGCCCCTGCGCCTCTCACTTCTCCACCGTCGATCTCATCCCCACTTCACGGAGCTCCGTCCATGTCTCCGACGGTCGAGATCTCTTGTGGCCCCATCGGGGGTACGGGCCTCACCTCGACCTCAAAATCTACGTCTACGATGACCGCGAGATCGATGGCCTCAAGGCCTTGATGCACGGGAGGGATGGCACCATCGACTCCAGCACTTGCCTGAAAGGTCAGTGGGGCACTCAGGTAATTTCCTTTCTCAATATGATGAAATTGATTTTATTTGATTTTATAAATTGTTTTAAATTTGGGTAGATTTGAATTCATGCTCTGTTTGGCAACCGAAAAATGTGTAGGAAAATAAACTAACCTTGTTTATGCAGCAATTGAAGTCAAGTCTAGGTTTTTGCAGAATGTAATATGTGAAAGCTAGTACTCATTATACCAGTGCTTTGCTTGAAATCCTGACTACTGCCTGTGCTTAAATTTCAAAGCCTTTAAACTTGGGTAGAATAATTGGTTATAGATTCTTTTGTTGTTGATGAGAAACTTTCTAAATGGAGAAAAGAAAGAAAATCATGAAATTGTTATTAGAAAGTATATATGTGGGCTTTGAATTTGCTTTGTTATCAAATGTAGGTTAAAATACACAGGCTGCTGCTAAAATCGAGGTTCCGAACACAGAAGAAAGAGGAAGCAGACCTATTTTTTGTGCCTGCATATACTAAATGCGTTCGAATGATGGGTGGTCTTAATGATAAGGAGATTAACCAGACATATGTGAAGGTAAATTCCTTTTCATTTCACTTAGAAACCTAAAGTCTAGGTGTTTCTTGTAGCTGTGCTTATGCTCGGTGATGAGCTTTATAATTGATGGGGATAAGTCTAAAATTTTGTTATGTTATGCTCATTCAGTCAAATTGTTTCTTACAGGTGTTAAGTCAAATGCCATATTTCAGGCGATCTGGCGGCCGTGACCACATATTTGTTTTCCCTAGGTATGGTAGTTTGGTTTGGTCAGTAACTTTTTTTCTTCTTTTGGGTTTGGCCTGAAAATAGAAATCATGCATTGTTCCACCCTTAATTGTTTTCTATGTGGAACACGTATAACTAGGTAAAATAACCATACTTTTGTTGTATATCTATATCAGAGAAATGGTTGGGTCACAATGTTGAGCACGCATCTTGGAAGAAGGGTAAAAAAATAACTGATGGATCTTTAGCTGTAGAACAGTCCCTAAAATGAATTAACTGAGCGGTTTCTTGCCTTCCACTATATGTGTGTAATTTTGAAAGGAAAACTGATGTAAAGCAAGTAACAAGAGCTTAAAAACTAGAAAGGATTTTAGAAGATAAGAGAATTACGGTTCAAGATAATAGAAAATAGAGAAATAGAAAGACAGAACAAGGAAATTAGAAGAAGAAAACAGAGGATTAGAAACAAAATTATAACACATTTATGATAGAAGAGCAGGTGCAGAGAGATATAGAAAGACGGAAGAGAAATCTAGAAGAGAAGAGATATTAGGGTTTATATGATAGAGATACAAGAGAAAATATAAGAAGAGATAATTTCATTCTAATTACAAAACACATTTATGACAACCTAATCCTGCTACAACAGGACAGTAATCCTTGATCTACTAGAAATTGGAAAGTAATAAGAACGTGACGATAAAAATACTGATAATCTTAATCCAGCCTATGGGTCACCCCTTCTGCAGGGTCTGATCCAGTTTTGTGGTGAAATTAGGGTTTGATACCAATTGAGAGCCCCTGGGTAGAACTTGCCCCTAAAAATCAGCTTGTAAGAGAAGGTTCCGGAAGAGTTCTTAAACCACCCCAAGATGTGCTATTTTTCCAATGTGGGATATTGGGTTCTAACAAGCCATCTCCTTCAACCTAGCATCTTGCTGCCACTACACATGCATTACTAAAACCACAAAAAGTGAAGAGAAAAAAAAAACAAGCATGAATTTCGTGACACTTTGGATGCCCAATTTTTAGCATGTCAAGCTTACATGACTGCATGATAGGGAAAACAACCACTCTATTGGAGCCCGAAGGTGCTACTGTCTTTAATGGTCCAATGATCCATCAAGATTCTCTTCTCTTTGTTTCGACGGATCTGATTCTTGAACCGAAAGACCCCATCTTACCAATGTTTGACCAAGCTTCTCTTGTTCTTGACCTGACAGATCCAATCCTACTGAAGATTGAGCAAGATCTTCCTATTTTTGAGCCAGTCCTACCAGTGATTTTTTATATAAGAGAAACGATATATTAAAAAGGTGGATAAGGCATCCACAGCCAACCAGAACAACGAACACAACCAAAAAAAAAAAAACCAAAGAACATAAAAGAGGAAAAGGAAAAAGAAACAAATGGAAAGGAGGACCATATCCTTATTTCACTGCTGCCACCAAATTCAACAAAATGATAGTAGGGGAATAATCCAAAAAGTCTGAAGAAACTGAAGCCCATAAAGCTGCCCAGAATCTAGCTCTGTTCCAAATTCTGTCAACCTCCTCTCCCTTTTAATTTTAAAAAATTCTTTTATTACGCTCCACCCAAATATTCCACAGAACCGCATACACCAGGCAACCCCATAGAGTTTTGGCTTTCTTCCCCTTGCCTAGAGCCTCAAACTTAGTACTCAAAAAATCATAACCGCCTTTAGGAATAACCCAGCAAGCATCAATCTCCCTGAACAACTTCCACCAAACTTGTAAAGAAAAAAGGCAGTGAAGAAGCATGTGATCAGCACTTTCCTCGCAAAGATTGCACAGAGCACACCTGTGGGGAGAAAGACACATATAAGGCCTCTTCTTTTGAAGATGGTCACAGGTATTGAGCTTCCTGAGAGCTAGCAACCACACGTGAAATTTAACTTCAGGAGGGACCTTAGACTTCCAAATCTGGGAAGCGGGAGAAAAAATCTGCATGTTGCCATTATTACAGAGAAAAGAACTATAGGATTTGCAGGAAAACGACCCGGACCCATCAAGCTTCCACCTTCTGCTATCACTGCGATATTAGGACAGTCGAACCCTATCCAAAATCTGCAACATCCACAACAACTCACCCACCTCCACCTCGTTAAGATTTCTCCTGAAACTGAAGTTCCAGTTGTAAGGATGAACACATCAATCCACGAGACTGGAAACACAATGTTGTTGATTCCTAGAGAGCGCAAACAGTCTAGGAAACAACTCCTTCAAAGAACCCTCTTCCAACCAGGTATCCTCCCAGAACAACACCAGGTTCCCATTTCCAACGATCAAGTCACAACATTGAAGGGCTGGTACCCCAAGGAGATAAGTACCGTTTCCAGGGTGAACAGCATCCCATCAGGAACCCAGTGATTGATGCTCCTCCTATTCAGGAACCCAGTGATGTTTCAATTTTGAAATCCCTGTCTGTTTTCAAAGTCTTATTACTTTTTCTACATCAAAAAACGCTTATATCCTGCAAGGAATTATGTCTGGCCTAGGATAAAAGAATAAAATGATGCTTTAGATAATATCCATTATTTGGAATTATATGGCAAGGAAGTTGTTGGACTTTCATTTGTATGGAGTAGCCATGGTAAACGTGATAATTTTATAATCTTTCTTGTTATTTAAAGTTGAAGAAAAATGTTTAAAGTCTATCCTATGACTGCGATGGACTTGTAAAAAATTATTCCTTATCAAACCTTTATTCTTCTCAAAAAAGAAAATGTACCAAACATTTCAAGTTGTGTCAATGATGCTGACTTTCTTGTTTTCACAGTGGTGCTGGAGCTCACCTATTTAGATCTTGGGCAACATACATAAATCGTTCCATTATTCTTACCCCTGAGGTATTTACTTATTCCATCCTTTATGCTTAAGTTATTTTACAAATTTAATAGTGCTACTGATTGACTAAAATTCCCATTATAAGGACTCAGCTATTTAGTGTCAAGTCAATTTGGGCCTTAAACACAGTGGTCATAAATGTCCATGTTAAGAATCTGTTCATGCAAGGGGCACAGAGTGGGCCTGTTTTACTTCTGATATTTTTCTATAGGAGTTCTACGTGTGACATTGTTTGCTATAGGAGTTCTACGTGTGACATTGTGCATGAGAAATCTGGTTTGAACTTTTATGGGTTTTGGATTTAAAGTCTACTTTAAAATTATTCTGAAACCTGTATGATGTATAGGATTGTCAACACATGCCTTGCATATTATTTATACAATTTGATATAAATATTATCATGTAAGAATAAATTTTTCTATTGTACAAGAAGAAGAATCTTTGGAGGTTGCTTTAGCAGAATGTTATAAACAATTGTTACTCTAGTTCAGGTCTAGGTCTAGGGACAATAATATTCTACATCTCAAACAATTTTTTGTCTGATAAAAATATTTCCAACTCCTACATATAAAAAGTTTTTTTTTTTGTGTTTGTTTTTTGTTACCAGAACAAAGTGTTATGCTCGATAAGCATAAACTGTTAGTATATTTATCCAATCCAATTAAATAAGGGCAGAAGGAAAGGTTAAAAAAACAATTGAGAAATGGAACTTATGTTCGGAATGCAAATGCAGAGAAAACGATCGTATATTTAAACTGATAACTCTTGAGAGACGATTGATAGGAGGTGTTGATACATCCACCCACTTTGTTTTACTATTTTATATAGACGAACGCACCTGAAAGGATTTATCAATTGGAAAACAAATTTTGGACTTGTGTCATCATCACTATTTTCTCCCCTAATTTTTATATTCTAAATCATATATGTTCCTTATACAGGACAAGAAGTTTTTTTAGCCTATGTTACCACATTTGAAGCACTTTGGTAATGGAATTGATACATCTATTGTAGTTTGTCTATTGCAAGCTTTTATTATGGCGTAAAAGATTATTTATGAGAGGGAAAATACATAAAAGATGCGTAATTTATATGTTAGTGCAGGGTGATCGCACTGATAAGAAAGATACAAGTGCCTTCAATACATGGAAAGATATCATTATTCCTGGGAATGTTGAGGACGGGATGACTACAAATGGGGCCACCTTGGTTCATCCTTTGCCATTGTCAAAACGGAAGTTTTTAGCAAACTATTTAGGCCGTGCACAAGGAAAGGTTGGCCGTCTTAAGTTGATAGAGCTTTCAAAGCAATTTCCAGATAAGGTATGACACCTGAATTGGCTGAATGAGATTATCTCAATTGTGGAATTTCATGCATCTTATCTAGTTTCCACCTTTGATGTCGAGTTCAATTCAAGTTTGAAGTTTGAGATATTTATTGAGTTGTATCTATGGGTATTTGCTGTAGAAAAGATACTCTGTAATCCACTTTTTTAAAACTTTGTGGAATAAAGCAGAAAGCCCATTTGGCGCATTTACTTGAAAAGCATTATGAATGCACATAAGTAGTTAGAACTTGTAAGTACTAAGTACGGATGTTTTCTATATAATCTTTGATGCTGGAATTGAAGAGCTAGCACAGTCACACAAATAGTAACTTCATTCACCAACCGTCAGTCCTGTTAATGCTTGGATTTTGAACTTCAAACTAAACAGTTGACCATGGGCTTTGGCTTTTAGTCGTGAGTTTACTAGAATTTGCATTGTGTTAACAACTTGGTCCTTTTCCTTTATTTTATGAGTTTTTTGCTTTGTTTTGTTTTTTGGGTGGAATTTCTGTTTGTTTTTGGGTTAAAATGGCTGATTACCATGGCCATATCATTATCATTAAGTCTCATTGGACATGATTACATTACTTTAATTCTTGTACACTGTTATTAGAGAGAGATATTCAAAATATGTCTGTTAATATTATAAACAGTTGGAATGTCCAGAGCTGAAGTTCAGTGGTCCTGACAAATTGGGAAGGATAGATTATTTTGAACATCTGCGCAACGCCAAGTTCTGCCTTGCTCCACGTGGGGAGTCATCTTGGACTCTTCGTTTTTATGAGGCTTTCTTTGTGGTCTCTCTCTCTCTCTCTCTCTCTCTTTTCTAGGCCTGCACATAAGATATTAGATCTGTAGAAATAATGCTTTTCTTGCTGCTACAGGAGTGTGTACCTGTGATATTATCAGATCAAGTTGAATTGCCTTTCCAGAATGTTGTTGACTACACCCAGATATCAATTAAATGGCCGTCCACTCGAATAGGTCCCAAGCTTTTGCAGTACCTAGAGTCAATACCAGGTCAAATGTAGCACTCCATTTACATCTTGCTCTGGTCAATCTATATTTCAGCATATCATTGCAAAAACTTCTGTCCAATTTCTTATGTTTTGATTCTTTGTTTTTTCTCTCCTGCAGATGAAAATATAGAGGGGATGATAAGCCGTGGCAGACGAGTAAGATGTTTATGGGCCTATGCTTCTGAATCAGCTTCATGTTCTGCAATGCGTGCAATTCTTTGGGAACTTCAGAGGAAAGTCAGGCTGTTTCACCAGTCAACTGAAACATTCTGGCTGCACAATGGATCTGTTGTAAATAGAAACTTGGTACAGTTTTCCAATTGGAGACCTCCAATGCCTTTGCCTTGATTATCAGATTATGCATGGAATGCTGATCTATACGGCCTCTTTGTATAGTCTCTGTGTCTTTCTAAAGTTCATATGCTAATTTTTTTTATTCATAACTAATTATCTCTCTCTCTCTCTCTCTCTCTCTCTCTCTCTCTCTCTCTCTCTCAAAGCCCCCATCCAAGCTTTTCTGTTAAAGCCATCCCTCCGGCCTGCCCAGAGAGGTGGGGAGGGGGAGGGTGGCTGTTGGGTGTTTTTAGTGGTAGAGGAAATGAGAATAGCCTTATACTTACCACCAGCTGTAGATTCGCGGATATATTCGGTATTTGCGTCTTTGTTAAATGAATTTTTCTTACTACTAAAATGAGTCTTGTGCGTCAATTTTGACGATTCATGTGATTTTGGATCCAATGGTCTTTATACCAATTTTGAATTAGAAAACGCATTTGTGCTCATCATCGATTTTGTTTGTCTTGGGGTCTAGGTCTTCAAGTATTGTTTTAGAATCAAATTGCCTAGCTAGAAGAATGGTTTCCTTGAAGAGAAAGGCTTCTCAAGTTAAGACCACCTCAGGGTGAATGCAATTTAGGTGCAAAGTGAAGAGGAAGGCTTCGCTGATATATTCTTTACGTAATTCGACTTTATTTTTCTTCCTAGAACCTTTTCTTGCAATTTCCTCTATCTTTTGGAGAAATTTTTTAACTTTAAAGTCTGCACTAGAATTAGAAGCAAGTGAAGAGAAATTAAGAGGGTTATGATCAGTAGCTTCTAGTGATACTGACGAGCTAAGCACAATAACACTTATCATCACCATCATAATTATCACCATGAGTTCCCCCATAACAATTCTCTCAATTCGTTACTTCCACGAAAATAAGAACACTACCTTTATAGACAAATTAAGAAAAATCATTTTTGTACTTAATTATTTCTTAATTAATTATGAGAAACTTTTAATTTCAGGAAAGCATTCGGTGATTATTTTGATTAAAGTAGTAAATCAATATAGTCAAGTGACTGATCTTAGCTTATGGTTCAAGTGACACAACGCGTATGCATGCATTCTTGAAATTCAGAGAGCCATCTGAAAATTTGACCTTGTGGTAATCAATTATGGTTCTTCAGTCAAGTGTCTGTTTACAAGTTCAAAAAAGAAGGATATATCAAGTGGCTCTTGGTGCATTTCAACTTTTTAATAGAGAATTCATTAAAATAAAAAAAGTCTATTAAAAAAGAAGGGGACCAATTGAAAAATTAGAGGGTTGTAGGTAACAGCATTTATCCCTCTGCCTAAAGTCCTAGGTCCGATTCTCCCCTCCTCCATCGTCGCTTGTATTTTTTTTTTTTTTTTAAAAAAAAAAAAAAAAACTACTATTCTAAAATATAGGATCCCGGGGATAAATTTATCAAGTCTTATCTTAAAAAGTCACTAACTTATCAATATTGAAAGAGGTCTATGTTGGAATTCCCCTTTTGACCGAAAATAAATAAATAAATAAATTTGGAAAGTTCCCCCGCTCAAGATTTTTTTTAATTGTTGTTTATGTGGTGATGTTGGATTGTATCTTTCCTCGGGAGAGTTATGATACCTGATGGCTGATATTTTGTCTCTATTTCAATGACGGTGGCAACAGCCACACTAGTGGTAGTTGTTGGGATGTGGTGATCTTTTCTACTCTGCGCCGATCAAAGAACTATGCTTGGTCATATGAGGTTTTTTTTGTCCAGTTCTGAGTCGAAGTGGAGTGCTTCTTAGGGGTCCTTTTACTATTGTTTATGTGTTCCTCCTACGTGTGCTCTCTCGGTTTCTGCTATGGTATGCCTTGCAGTTTGTGTGGGTGTCAAAGGCTATAATTTTGCTAGTAAAATGCTTCTTTTGACAATTGGAATGTTATGTGGTCCTCTCATGTGGGTCAACTGTGTTGGTCTATAATTGCGATTCTCGTTGGAAGTCTATGTGTTAGTTTTTGTTTTTAATTTGTTCTTTTATTGTAATGGTTCAAAGTGACCTAAATCGAGCTCTCTTGTTAGTTCAGCGTGTGTGGTACTCTTTCTTTCCATAGGGTTTGTCCCATGAGGTTGTCCTAGGAAGGTTTTAATGATGCCACTGTATCATATCGTTCTTTGTATGTCTTTGGTTCTATAAATGAATTCTCTTTGTTAAAAAAAGAAAAAGAAAAGAGCTTTCCGCCATTAAAAAATGCTTATGATATTTGTCTTCTCAAGATTACTTGAGTGTTGGAAATTTGTTTTTTTTTATTTATTTATTAGTATTTTATTGATAAGAGTTAGAAATAACATGTAACGCTTGCAAAACTAATAACTTTTCTTGCGTAAGTGAGGGATCAACTACTCAATTTAATTTCTTGGAGACATAAAGTTGACGACCAGAAGTAAAAGGTGAGCGCCAAAGAGATAAATAACAACACAAGAGATATAGAGTGCCACGTGTCAGTCTTAAAACGATTAGGAAAAAATCGCAGGGATTTCTGCACCACAAATGCTACAAAAAATCAGAAGCAACTGGGAACCTCAACTTCTACAACATTCTCTTATTGGTCTTAAATTTTCTGAACACAAACTAAAAAAATTACAGGAAGTCTAGAAGTATCTCACTTCTCTTCCATTTCTGAAGTGGTTGAGGAAATGAGAACAGCTTTACTTACCAGTGGCAGCTTTTGCTGGACTTATCAGCCGCAAGCAGTCCCTTCCCAGAGTTTGGTTGTTCAATCTTCATTGGAACATGGAAACTTGTAGGACAAAAGCAGAGAATGGTTTGGTTGATGAAGAAGCTGAGAACTTTTCTGGGATTTTGAAGAGAAGATCAGTGCTGTCTGCAGGAGTTTCTTTGTTTTCTTCTGCAGTATTGGGTTTTCCAAGGGAAGGCTTGGCAGTGGTAAAACAAGGTCTTCTAGCAGGCAGGATTCCCGGTCTGTCTGAACCAGATGAACAAGGTTGGTATCCTTCATCTTACACTTCTGATAGCAACAAACAAGAGTTCAAATATCATAAAAGCAAGAAGAAAAAAAAAGATTATAAGATTTACCCTCTTCTAATTCTAACATTCTTTCTAGTTGTAATATGGCATTGTGTTTTGTGCATATTGCATAAATTTGGACATCATAATTATAATATGCAGAGCCCACAATGAGTTAAAAATCATGCATAGACTGCCCTTTCTAAAACTGAACAGTTTACAAAGCAGAAAAAAGAATGGTCCTGCAAATTACAGTTGCTTTTCTCTGTTTTTGTTTTCAAGTATATGGTCTCATTCACTGAGAAGTATATGCTTAGACAGGATGGAGGACATACCGCAGACCGGATGAAAAGTCTGGAGGTCATGGCGTTGGTTGGAGCCCTATCATCCCTTATCTCTTTTCAGTTCCTCAAGATTGGGAAGAGGTAGCAATCTAATCCATCAAACTTGGGAGCTTAAATTGGTACATGATACTTGTATTGCTAAACAAAATGAAAGATTTAAACATGAGCTTAAGTTTGCACATGCTTTACCTTCTGTCTGAAAACTGCCTCAAGTTTACTTATCTGTCTGCTTTACCATGCAACAGGTTCCTGTATCAATAGCAGATCTAGGAGGTACAGAGATCGATTTGAGATTCGGTAGCTCCAAGGAGGGGCGCCTCTCTGTCATTGTTGCCCCTGTCCTGAGATTTGCAGATAGTGAGTTTTGATACAATCTAGTTTTTCTCTTTTCTTTCTGCTATTGGGCAAGTGCCCTTGGATGCATGTCCCGAAGTCAGTCTCTAGATATTGATTTTTAAACTCTGCTTGTTATGCCCAGATCTTGATGGAGATGCCACAATTGAAAAAATTGGACGTCCAGAGACAGTGATCAATGCATTTGGACCGGAAGTTATTGGGGAGAATGTTGAAGGGAAGGTTATGAGCATAAATGTTGTACAAGACTCTGGAAGAACATATTACCAGTATGAGTTGGAGCCGCCTCATGTTCTGATCACAGCAACTGCAGCTGGGAATCGCCTGTACTTGTTTAATGTGACCGGAAGTGGTAAGGATACGTAGACTCTTTCAGCATGCTTTTAACTATGAAAAAAAAATATATATTCAATAGCCATAACTGAAGACAAAATTAACTGTATACTTGGTTTGTATTTGTAGGTCTTCAGTGGAAGAGGCATTACAAGGATTTGAAAAAAATAGCCGACTCCTTTCGTGTCGTCTAACTGAGATTTTTTGTCACCTGAGGTAGCATAAAGATAAAGTTCTTCATTTTGATTTCCATACTTGTAATATACACAACAAGGGGAAAAGAATGAAAGTCTCTGCAGCGTAAATGAGTTCTTTGTAACTGAAAACCAGCACAATTGTGTTGAATGTGCAAAATCCATTTTGCTAAAGGCTTTTTAAGAACCCTTGCAGTGATTTCATGTTCAGAAGTATCCAGAAGCTGCTGCCACTCCTGTTTTATTCAATGCCTAAATAATCCAAGATTTGACGACTCCACTTTTGTTTTTAACAATGGTTGAGCCTGACATTCTGATGCCAATCAATTCTTTGTACATTATATCAGGTTGTTTGAGCAACTGGTGCCTAATTTCATTGAAACTAAGCATCTTGTTTTATCACCAAAATTAACTCAGTCAACTCTACTCTGACATGAACTAATGGGACGGGAGCTACAACCATGCAAAATCCTCTCGTCTTAAGCCACCGCACAATTTGTATGTTTGAGTTGCGCTTATGATTTGAATCAATTTTGGTAATTGCTTAGTGGTCATGATCTGCCACAAAGCAATGATTTACCAAGAAGAGGCACACGAAAGACATGCTATGTGCCGCTGGCCACAAATGCACTGTGAGCAGGTGTCTTTTGAAAGCCTTCATTTGCCATGGCAATCCTTGTCCTTTCAGCCGTCTCCCATCTATCGGAAGCAGCATAAATATTTGACAGAAGCACATAGTGTAAATTATCACCCGACCCAATATTTGAATCTAGGGTGCTAATATCCTTTACTACCTGTTCAGTCATCTCCATATCCATATAAATCCGGCAAGCCCCCAGCATAGCCCCCCAAACCATGCCATTGGGTTTGATTGGCATTCTCTTGATTAAAGCATAAGCCTCTCTTAATCTTCCTGCCCGTCCCAAAAGGTCAACCAGGCATCCATAATGTTTAATCCCTGCTGCCAAACCATATTTCTCCATCTTGGAGAAAATTTCTATGCCTTCATCCACTAAACCTCCATGCGCACAAGCCGACAGAACAGAAATAAAGGTTATGTCATCAGGCCTTTCATTTGAATCTTCCATTCTGTGAAATAGTTCAAGAGCCTCCTTGCACCGTCCATGAATGGCCAGACCTGAAATCATAGCATTCCAACAGACACTGTTCCTCTCAGTCATCCCCTCAAAGATCAACCTTGCATTGACCAAATCGCCACATTTTGCATACATGTCTACAAGTGCATTCAGAACAATCTGACTAAGCTTTATCCTTTTATGACCTAACATATCGTGTATATTCTTGCCAACATCTAAAAGCCCAGACTGAGCACATGCAGATAAAACGCTCACAACAGTAACTTCATCGGGCTCAAAGCCTTCAGCTTGCATCTTCCCAAATGCTTTCAAAGCCTCCTCAGAAAACCCATTTTGTGCATACCCGGATATCAAAGAATTCCAGTTCACCAAGTTCCGGACTGGGATTCTATCAAAGATGAACTTGGCCTCCCTAACATCACCTTTCTTGCAATACCCGGAAATCATTGATGACCACACAAAGAAATTGCGCTGTGGCATTGCCTCAAAAACCTCCCTTGCTGCCTCCATCTTCCCATTGCTACAATACCCCTCAACCATCACAGTCCACGTAACCACATTCTTCAACTCAGGTGGAACCTGATCAAAGAACCGCCTAGCAGCCACAGTGTCCCCACTTCGCGCAAACCCAGCGATCATCTCAATCCAAGTCACAGATGTCCGCATTGCCATCTTCTCAAACAAGAAAACTGCAGACGCTGTATCCCCATTTCTCAAGTACCCTCCAATTATTGCATTCCAAGCCACCACATTTCTCTCAGGCATATAATCAAACACTTTCCGGGACTCAAAAACATCCCCGCATTTCGCATACATGTCAACTAACGAGGTACCAACCAACACATCACAATTCATACCAGACTTCAAAGACTCTGCGTGCAATGCCTTCCCATGATTTATGGAGGAAAGAGAAGCACAAGCCTTGAGAATCAAAGGGAGTAGGCCTACAATGTAGATTCCTTGATGCCGAACTCGGGTGTAAACCAGAAGCGCTTGTCTAGGTGATCCTTGAGAGAGGTGATTTCGTATAAGGTAAGACCAATTTGCAGGACTTATATTTGAATTTGTGTTGCAGAAGAACTCATGTCTTTGTTTGACGTGCTTTTGATTTGAGACACCAGACATGGATAAGGCCATGAAACCAAGCTAAAACCCAAAACAAAACACCCCAGAAAAATAATTGAAAAAATTGATTTTTTGTCACCAAATCCTCAAACTTTCATGATACCCAGAAAAGTTTAACCCCCAAAAACCCAACTTTGAGTCGAAGTTGTTCATGGAGTCTGAGCCATTTGTGATTGGCTATAACTTTGGGTTATTGAATTGGGTATTGGTTTGCAAGTTCCCTTTTCTCCCTGGCAAACGACTTTGGTCCATCTCAATTGGGTGTTGGGTTCCACCAACTTGTAATCAGGCAACGTTGCTGCAAATTGATGAGGTCAAAGATGTGGATTGAATACCCTCCATCTTTCTTGGGTTCTCTATTATAATTTCCTTGTTTTCATTGGTTATCAAGAACAACAGTCTCTGCAACTCCGAGAAAAAGGAAGGTGTTTGCTCGCACGGTTAACTCGCAGGGTAGGTGTTTGATAAAATGTATTAGGTTTTGTTCTACGAATTCAAATGACATGGTGGCGTTTTTTGTTCTTCACTCGTTTGCAGAGAATACTTTGAAGAGAAAACAGAGAGATGTTGCGACAAGTCTCATTTTTCTTTCTTTGGTCGTTCATTTTATGAAATGATGGGTTTTGTTATTTTTTCATCATGAATTTTTGAAGTGTTATGTATTTTTTATTACGTTATTTCTTTACTGAGTTTGTTGTTTGGTTCTCAAGTTATTTCTTTACTGAGTCTGTTGTCGGAAGTTAGTTGATTTTCTTTTTCAGCCAATTTGTTTATGTTTGCTGCAATGACTGCATTTTCGTAAGAATAAAAAATAGTTTCATCCAAATACATTACTGCATTCAAGGAAATGCTCAGACATTTTGTGTATTGTTGGCTCTTTATATATAATTAAGATTTAAACTTGCCATAACTTATAGATTGTCTTATACTAATGACAAAGACTACTATTGCTATATTTCTACTACTATTATAAACATATATGTATATGTTGTATATCACTTGGTTATGTGGAGCAGTTGGTAGGTGAGAACACCTCTTTTGGGCATGACTGTGACATGAAACCCAAGCCAGGAAGGTGAATGGGGTGAAAGGGTTCTAAGATAAGGCCTCTTTGGAAATGATAGATGGACTATAATGACATGTTTATTAATCCGTAATTAGATTATGAGGAATTAAATTGAGAAGAATTAGATTCTGAATTCCTATTTAAGTTGTTTACTAAACCATATGATTGAGGGGAGTTAGATTCCTGATTCATATTGAAGTTGTTTATTAAACCATATGGAATTGGGGTAAGAGTGGTGCTAATTACTAAAATGTCCTCGTTGTTGGGTTAAAGTAAATGACAATTTTGAAAAAATTTAAATTGTGTAAGGATATAATGAGTAAAAAAGATGAATTCCTAATAAGTTAGTTCTTCAGGAATTAGAATACCACATCCTACCATATAATTGAATTCCTCCAAAATCATGAATTCAATTCCTAATTTTATGTGGGCCTCACTTACTTTTTAATTTCTTGATGTAAAGTAAACATAGAAATTCTGCATAGGTAGAATTCAATTCCTTATAAGAATTCAAATTCCTGATTAATAAATACACCATAAAAGAAGACGTTGGTGGCTCTAAACCTCTGCTTTTCTCCAATTTTCATTGTTTTTATTTGGTTTTTGATGCTGATGAATTTAGGCCTAAGAGGAACGAAGGAAAATGGAGAAAGATGGAGAACAAGCACGATGGCTCATTGCCAGTGAGGAGGACCGCACGTATTTTGATCATGCTTCGATTTTTTTCCTTCTACAGGAATTAAAAGCAAAGAGAATTTTTGCTTCAACATGCTTTGGTTATGCCATATTGGTGTTGGTAAGCAATTTCAAATATTATTCTTCAGATTGGTATTGGTTTAGTACAATTTGCCTTTGGCACTAGATAATAAGTTCTGATTCTGTACCAGCATGCTTTCTCGCTCAGAGCCAATTGGAATGGAGGCACCATTTATTTTATATAATTGTATTGTTCTTGCCAATTAGAGGACGCTTATGTTCTATAGGTGAGGATGCGTTTATTAGATTTATATGTCAATTTAGTTTTGCTAGATTTAAATATAAGGAGTTATCCAATCCAATTCAATACTAGTCATCAAACGAGACCTAACTGCTAGTTTAAGCCTCAACAAATTACATATATAGTTCAATTGGACATTTTTTTCTTCCAGCATTCAAATTTTCTTGTCGACTTCTAGAATCGAATCGAAAGATTATTATATGTCGACTTCTAGAATCTAATTGAAAGATTATTACGTTTTATAAATTACTCTTAGTATTACTTAATGAGTAAAGCCACAATAATCCTTTAAACTAGTCTATTATTTTTATGAAACAATCTTATTTTCCTTAATATAGAACCAACTTCATCTCAAGAAAGGCCAAATGATGCAAGAATCGGGTTATCTTTGAAGTTAGAAAAAAACATGTATAAAAAAAAACCATTAGAGCCGAGCGGTTATACTAATTTTATCTTTATTTTTACGTATAACCAAGCGGCTATACTGCTTTTTAACTTTTATCTTTAAGTAAAGCAGTGCGGCTATGCGTTTCAATTTCAAATATTTTCGAATATTCGAATAGTATAGCCGGGCGGCTATACTATTTTTTATTTTTTATTTTTACGTACAGCCGCGGTTATACTATTGTTTTATTTTTAAATAGAGTATAGCCGCGCGGCGATACTATTTTTTTGAAGTGTAGAGACGCTATGCGTTTTCAATATATTGAAACATTCAAATAGTATAGCCGCTTGGCTATACTAATTTTTTTATTTTTAAATTTAAGTATACTATTGTTTTATTTTTAAGAATAGTTCAGCGGCATGGCTATACTCTTTTATTTTTTATTTTTAAGTATAGTGAAGCAATTATGCGTTTTAAATATATTCGAACATTTAAATAGTATACTAATACTTTATTTTTATTTTTATTTTTATTTTTAAGTATAGTATATGCGTATATATATATATATATACACACACACACACACACACATTAAGTCTCTTTTACTCTCCCACCCCTTATTCTCTTCTTTCTTCTCCCTCTCCTAAACGACATGTTTACCTCACCACAACGACGACAATTCCTCCCTCTACCAATTCCACCAATTCCAGCTCAAGATGAGTAATCCATCTTCTACAATTTAAATCTAAAGTGCCCAAGCGCCCAAAGACCCATTTTTTTGAT
Organism: Prunus mume; assembly: GCF_029339155.1. Taxonomy (NCBI): domain Eukaryota; kingdom Viridiplantae; phylum Streptophyta; class Magnoliopsida; order Rosales; family Rosaceae; genus Prunus; species Prunus mume. The sequence continues at coordinate 4,910,197 of NC_142703.1, read as the reverse complement.
AATTCAATATTATATATTATCTATATAATATTTAATGCCCAATTGACTTCTCCTTGGCCCAACTTCCAATTATCCCATATGGAAGGTGATGCCGGGCTATGACCACACAGATGATATTTCCTCTCTAGTTGTAAAATTTAGGCGATTAATGTATGATTTTTTATGCTTGGCACTTGTAAACAATATTAATAAAGAAAAAAACTGTCCTTGCAAGATATAATGTGTGTTCTCTGCTCTTGCAAGAATGAGAGGAAATATGTACTACTGCAATACCAGATTGTTTTCAATGAAAACCTGTGAGTTTAATTATATTACTTTCTTGAACTTCATATTGTTATTGTAATGTCATTATCTTCTTAGCCAAGACTCATTTAACCTTTTAAAAACACACAATATTTTGAAGTAACATTAGATTACTTAATCTTCAAACCCTACAAAGTATTTGGGAGAAGTGATAATAATGTTACACACTGAGGACCAAAAAACAAAAATGAAATAATAATAAATATAAAAAAAAAAGTGTGACATTTACCAAACCAAATAAAATGCCTTAATATACTTTCCCGTTCGTGTAACGAGAATAACTGTCTTTCGAATGAAGAACAATCGCAATGCATCACAAGTTGCTTAAAATCTTGCAAGAGTGCAGGTCTCTCAAAGAGCTGAAGCAGACCCACCTTCAGATTTTCGTCCATGGGCTGCAAGATAACAGCTTTTTGCTTCCCAAGCTCCTCACTCTCTCCTCAGAACTGGGTTTTCTTCATTATGCTTATTCTGTTTTTCGAAATTCTTGTTGCCCCAATGTTGTCGCTTACAACACATTGATAAAATGCTCTGTAGGAAAGGCTCGTATAGATGCATTGCGCGTGTACGATCGAATGAAGGCGCTTAGGATTGGGCCCAACAGTTTCACTTTCACTTTTCTTCTTAGGTGCTGTGAATCTTTCGAGGCCCTTGAAGATGGGACAATGGTTCACGGTGACGTTGTCAAAATGGGTTTTGGTTCTAGTGTCTTTGTTCAGAATACCCTTTTGGATTTCTATGCTAAATGCAGAGGTCGTTTGGATTTGGCTTTCCAGGTGTTTGGTGAAATGCCCGAAAGAGATGTGGTTTCCTGGAATTCGATGATTGCTGCTTACATGGCCCACGGTGAGATAGAACCTGCGATGAGGTTGTTTTATTCAATGCCAGATAGGAGCACTGTGACATGGAATTGTGTTGTTTCTGGTCTTTCCAAGGCTGGAAACATGGAATTAGCTCATTCAGTTTTTGAGAGGATGCCAGAAAGAAATGAAGTTACGTGGAATTCATTAATAACTGCATATATACGGTTGGGTGATGTCAAGTCTGCGCAGTGTTTATTTGAGCAGATGCCCAAGAAAACAGTAGTTTCTTGGACGGCCATGGTCTCGGGATACTGCATGATTGGAGATCTTGAATCTGCATGGAACATATTCAATCAGATGCCTTTTAAAAATGTTGTATCATGGAATGCCATGATTTCCGGTTATGTTCATAACCACATGTTTGATCAAGCTCTTTGTGTGTTTCGCAAGATGTTAATAGACGGCAAGTGCAGGCCTGATCAGAGTACTTTGATTAGCTTACTATCCGCATGCACTCACTTGGGGTCTCTAGAACATGGAAAATGGATTGAGTCCTATATTGAGAGAAACAAGTTTGACTTGTCTGTTCCCCTAGGCAATGCGCTAATAGACATGTTTGCAAAGTGTGGACATGTAGAAAATGCAAAAGCAGTTTTTAAAAAGATGACTAAAAGGTGTATAATTACATGGACAACGATAGTGTCAGGTCTAGCTGTTAATGGGTTGTGCAGAGAAGCCATAGCTCTCTTTGATACAATGTGTTCAGAGGGAACTAAACCAGATGATGTCATTTTTATTGCTGTTCTGTCAGCTTGCACTCATGGAGGGTTTGTGGAAGAGGGTAAAAGAGTTTTTGATCAGATGGAACAAGAGTTTGGCATCAAACCCCGAATAGAGCACTATGGTTGCATGGTTGACCTTCTAGGTCGGGCTGGGAAGTTGGAAGAAGCAGTCATGTTCTTAGAAAACATGCATTTGGAGCCAAATGCTGTCATCTGGGCCAGTCTACTAGGTTCCTGTAAGATTCATGGAAATGGAGATCTGTTGGAATCTCTAACCAGACGGATTATGGAGCAGGAGCCTGCAAATCCCAGCTATTTAACTCTTATTTCGAATTTGAGTGCATCAATGGGACAATGGAAAGATGTGTTGACCTATAGGCAAGTCATGAGACAGCAGGGAATAGAAAAGGTTCCTGGTTGTAGCTCAATCCAAATGGGGAACAAGATCCATGAGTTCCTAGCCAATGACACAAGGCATAAGCAAAGAAAAGAACTTTACATTGTTTTGAATGGTTTAAATGACCACTTAGCAGCAGTATGCAATGGACTATGAATATATGAGTGGTCTTTTGCATTATGGTCACCATTATTGTGGTGTTTGGGAAGAAAAAAGAAATGATAAATGAGTAGTCCTTTTATATGATGTCCCAAGAATTTATGTCCAACCTGCTGAGGGTGATGAGGTACTTTGTGTCTTGGGTACTTCAAATTCCAAGATAAAATCAGAAAAGCACATTTTGGAAGACATCTGCTTCGTGAGAAGTAGCAAGAGAAAGCACTAGGCAAACATGGGTTTAGTGAAGAAAGGTTGAAAGGTAAAGTTTTTCTTTTACAAAAAAACTCTGGGTATTGACTACGGAAAGAATGTCTGTGGGAATGAAGGGATTCCTGGTGTTACAGGTACATGCTGGGCTCTTTTCTTTAATTGATAATGAAGTTGAGAGGAAGTTTGTTCTCTTATCAACGGGACATATACCATGGTCCAGGCTCCATAGCTTGGGAGAATAGTGGAACCACAATAGTTTTAAAATGGACAAATGACAATGAAAAACTCGTTGCAACTGAGAACATTTAAGTTACAATGTTGTCATACAAGACTGATATGGGGAATCGCTTTTGTTCCTGATGGTGAAACTCTGTTTTCCGTCTAGATAGATGGCCTTCTTATTCTATTATTTCAATTATTATTTTAGTACAGAGGTTGGTGTTTTATTTAGACGATGCAAATAAACGTTACAGAGTGTTTCTTGAAAATGTTGATAATAGAGAACCTTGGCTTGACAACATTTAAGTTTCTAGATCCTTTGTGTCTAAAATTCTTTCATCTAGCTTGATGATAGTAATGTGGAAATTACGTTTCCAATATTGGGTTGCCTATGTTTAACAATTTTTGAAGTGAAGTTGATCGGTGTTTTCTGTTAGCATTTCTGTTTCATCATGTCCAACAAAAGGAATATTCTTCTGGTTTACATTGTATAGTTCCTATTCAATGATGCAATTTCCTGGTGATTAGTCAGGAAGTACTTTAGATAGCATAGCGATTAGTCAGTAAAGAGGAATAATAAATTATCAGTAAATTATTGGCACTTATTGTATATGTTCGCAAGAACTGGACGTTCTCAAGCTCTCTTGGTTTAGTTATCCTTGCATTTTTGGTTTAGTTGATTTTTTTTTTCTTCTGACTATTTATAGATCAAAGCAGCATGTGAGCTGATTTGTGGTATGAGTTGAAGACTTCAGTGAAGCTATTTGAGTCTCCAGTTTGATGCCATTGGTTCTTAGAGGCACATGCTGGAATCAGTAATGTAGCAAGCATCAGCAGGATTGGATACCATTACTTACTCCTCTATTCGAATTCATTTCTTGTTACACTAACTAGTCTCCCCGATCCGGATGTTGTTATGGTGGTATAGCAGAACATGGAACGCCTTTAGAAAGCTTCCACGTCTGGGCTTTAGCTTCAACGAAAAAGCTCGAGAACAAGGAATTGATAATATTTTGATACCATGCCATGTTCATAGTGAGGTAAATTTTGAAGTTACTGATGCTGTAAGTACTTTGAGATAGCATTACTGGGTCTGATATTAATGCTAGCTTTCCATTGTGATGGTTGAAATCAAAAGGGCGATCTATCGCACCTTGTTCATGTCCATGAAGAATTACTCATGTAATTTTCAGATCCCCAAAATATCGAAACATGGTGCCAGGTTCCATACATTAATTTTTAATACAGTTTAAGATCCCCTTAAAATCTATAGTTTCTAAGAATTATATAGATATTTATTATATGTAAATGCATGTAAGTTATGTGTTTTGAATTTGGGTCAATAGTAAAACAGAGTGGGGTGAGAATAATTTTTTTATATTAGATTGCACCCTTACTATAGAATTTTGCAATTACACCAATGCTTAAGCGTTTTGGGCCGTTACATACAATCTTCCTTGAGTGAAGTGAATGAAACAAAATGGTCAAGAACAAGTGAAGCAGAAAGTGAGGAAGATGGAGCATTTTCTGATCGCACTAATAAAACTTGAGTAAGGAGCTTAGCAAAGGACCCACTAATGTAGTGTGAGTTTAGTATATTATTAAAATAATAATTACAATAATACAAATTTATAAATAAACCCAATCCTAGACATGTATTTATAAAAAAATCCAAGCACTATTTAAACATAGAAACACACCCAAAATCAACCCCAAAGTCAACTTTTTGGGTGTGTTTATAAATGGGTTTTAAGTGTGTGTAATGATGGGTTTTTGGTGTGTTTATAAAGTGTTTTGGGTGTTGGGTTTTTTTATAATTTCAACCTCCATTTTGGGTGTTTTAGTGAAACTCCCTTATAATAAATAGTTGCTTAGATAGCAGAAAATTCAAGCAGATGTGCCGGCACCCCCTATGTAGTCATTGAGAAAATGACCCAAGCTTAATACCATTTTCCTTGTTAAAAAGCATAAAAACAATAAATTCTAATTTTTAAACCAAAAACATATATATGACAAGTGCTTCTAGAAGAGATAAAAGTGTTTTTTGGCAACTAAAAGTGTTTCTTACAGAGTTATGCAGAATAATTTGAAAATGCGTATGGTCATAGAATGTTAGAAAGTAAATGTATTTTAGATAGGAAAGAATTTGTAATTGATTCATATACCCAATCCTTCCCTAGATGGAATTCCTAGATTGTAGGATTCCTTAGTGTACAAGGAAAACTCGTGTATATATATCTCTATGTTATTAATGAAATATTATTCAAGCCAAATATATTTTCTACATGGTATCAGAGCAGGTTTCAAAAACCTAGCTTTTTTTCTTCTCTCGTCTCCCACACATGGGTGACGACGGCTCCTCCGCAAAGGGCAGCAATGAAGCCGATGACCCTCTTTTTCTCAACCACTCAGACCACCCTGGTTTGGTCCTTGTTTCAAAGAAACTCAATGGCGACAACTACAACACTTGGTCTCGCTCGATGAAGATTTCTCTTAGTGCTAAAAATAAAATTGGGTTCATAGATGGATCCATCAAGAAACCTAAGGCGGACAAGCACCCTCTCGATTCTGCGGCATGGCAGCGATGCAACGACATGGTGGTGTCGTGGCTCTTAACTTCTCTGGAACCAGATGTGGCTGACAGCGTCATTTATTTATCCACCGCTCACAACATTTGGGATGACCTTCGCGAGCGTTTTTCTCAAAACAATGTCCCTCGTCTCTTTCAAATCAACCGTGAGATTGCTTCTCTCACTCAAGGACAGCTTTCTATTGCTGCATATTACACCAAATTGAAGGGGTTTTGGGACGAGTTGGCATCCTTCAGTGAGGCCACATCTTGCACATGCGGCGCACAGAACGAAACCAATAGACTTATGCAGTTTCTCATGGGATTACCCGAATCCTACAGTGCCATCCGTGGCCAGATTTTGTTGATGAAACCTCTCCCGTCGGCTCGACAAGCATATTCATTCATCTCACAGGAAGAGAAACAGCGGGAACTTGGCTCCACACGTACTCCAGATTCGCAGACTGCAGCCATGGCCGTTCGTCATGATTCTCGCTCTCGTCCAGGAGGAGATCGACCTCCACTCCACTGCACCTATTGCAACTATGATCACCATACCCGAGATACCTGTTACCAACTTCATGGATACCCACCCGGTCACCCCCGCTATGGCCGAAGCCCGTTCCACGCCGCAACCACACCAACAATGGCAGCAGCATCGGCACAACACCAACAGCACCAGCGGCAACAGCCACCGTTCTCATGCCTCATCTGCTGCCCACCAAGTCACCGCCCATGCTCCAACTCTCCAAGATATTCAGTCCGCCATGCCCCACTTATCCGACAGCCAATATCAACAAATCATGTCTGTGATGGCTGATACATGCAGTTCCTCTTCTTCCAACCCGCAAGCACATGCTGCTTCTGCTAGTTCCTTTTCTCAAGGTTTGTCACCCATCGCTTCCTCTCATGGTCCATGGATCATTGACAGCGGCGCGACAGATCACATCACATGTTCTTCTCATTTCTTGACAAATAGCACCCCCACCACTCATTCATCTCCTGTTTCCTGCCTAGTGGAGACAAGGCTCCGATCACTTTGACAGGAACAATTTCATTAAATTCTCATACACAATTGAAAGATGTTTTATGTGTGCCTAGTTTTAATATTAATCTTTTATCCGTTGGTAAAATTACAGATGGGTTACGCTGTTCCGTAACTTTTTTTCCTTCTTGGGTTCTTTTGCAGGACTTGGTTTCGAAGACGACGATTGGTGTGGGTAAGCGACGAGGAGATCTTTACTACCTAGTGGCGCTCGCCTCCACCACCTCCAATGACCGTCCATCTTCCTGTCACCTTCTCACCACCTCCACCAACCTTTGGCACCGCCGGCTAGGACATCTTTCCCCAGCCCGTTTGCAATTCTTAGCTAGTACCTCTTTAAATTGCTCTTTTGATTCGCGTCATGTTTGTGATATTTGTCCGTTGGCAAAACAAACTCGCCAACCTTTTGGCCTTAGTTCTATTTCAACTTCTAGACCTTTCTCTCTTTTACATTGTGACATTTGAGGTCCTAATAAACATCCCTCTCTTACTGGGGCTTATTATTTTTTATCCATAGTTGATGATTTTTCTCGTTTTACTTGGGTTTTTCTTATGAAACATAAACATGAAACACAAGCCCTCCTCAAAACCTTTTTTGCCTATGTTGACACACAATTTCATCTCAAAGTTCAACAAATCCGTGTTGACAATGGGGGAGAATTCTTCTCCATGCGCAATTTCTTTTCTGACCATGGGATAATTTATCAACACTCTTGCGTTTACACACCCCAACAAAATGGAGTTGTTGAACGCAAACACCGCCATCTCCTTGAAACTGCACGAGCCCTTCGTTTTCTATCTAATTTGCCCATAAAATTTTGGGGGGAGTGTGTTCTTACTGCCGCTTACCTTATCAATCGCTTCCCTACATCTCTCCTCCACAACAAAACCCCTTTTGACATTCTCTACCACAAAGCACCCTCTTACAACCATATGAGAGTTTTTGGTTGCCTTGCCTATGCCACCTCTATTCACCCAAGCTCCAAATTCGCTCCTCGAGCCCACAAATCTGTTTTCATTGGCTATCCCATTGGCCAGAAAGCTTACAAACTTTATGACCTTGAAACCCATAAAACTTTCACTAGCCGCGACGTTCTCTTCATGGAAGATACGTTCCCTTTCTCCAGCCCCGACCCATCCACACCACCACATACCACCGGACCCTCCCTTCCTTTATTGCCATTTACTGACCCGGACCCATTCCCTTTCACCTCCGCCCTTCTCCTCCTTCTCCGTCCACCACCGCCCTGCCCCAGTGCCCAGACCTCCTCCCTCCACCCACGGACCCCACTCCTTCCGCCACCACCCTACCCCTGCACTCAGACCTCCCTCTTCCCACGGATCCCACTCCCTCCGCCGTCCCGGCCACCCAGCCCGCCCCGACACGCCTCGGCCCACCCGTATCTCCTCCCGTCCCAAGCAACCCTCCACACGCCTCAAGGACTTCGCTTGCTCGCAGTGATTTTGCCCCACATCAATCCTCGTCTTCGTCGACCGGTCCTTCCCCGTACTCGTTTTCCCCTCTGTAATTTTATTTCTTACCATCGGTACTCGCCGACATCTTTCTTTTGTTAACTCCATCACCGCAGCAGAACCTTCCTCTTTGCAGAGGCCAACAGCGATCCTCGCTGGCGTGAGGCTATGGACTCCGAACTTGCTGCTCTTGCTGACAATCACACTTGGACCCTTACTCCTTTGCCTCCTGGCAAATTCCCCATTGCCTGCAAGTGGGTGTACAAGATCAAACACCGTGCTGATGGTTCTGTTGAGCGCTACAAAGCTCGCCTTGTTGCCAAAGGTTTTACTCAAACTGAGGGCCTGGATTATCATGAAACCTTTTCTCCCACTGCCAAGATGATCACTGTTCGTTGTCTTTTGGTTGTCGCCGCCAGTCAGCACTGGGTTATCCAACAACTCGATGTTCATAATGCCTTTCTTCATGGTGATTTACATGAGGAGATCTATATGTCCCCTCCTCCTGGTCTTCGGCGACAAGGGGAGAACCTTGTGTGTCGCCTCCACAAATCTCTCTATGGACTTAAACAAGCTTCTCGACAGTGGTTTGCCAAGTTTACTGAAGCCATCCTTGCTGCTGGTTTTATCCAATCAAAGGCCGATTATTCTCTCTTCACCCGCAAAGTTGGCAAGTCTTTTACAGCATTATTAATTTATGTTGATGATATTCTGATTACAGGAAATGATATTGATGCCATTAATTCTCTCAAGAGTTTTCTACACACCCGTTTCCGTATCAAAGACTTAGGTGATTTGAAATATTTTTTGGGTATTGAAGTCTCCCGATCCAAGAAAGGCATTTATGTTTCACAAAGAAAATATGCACTTGAGATACTCAAAGATTATGGGTTCTTAGGTGCTCGACCAGTTGACTTTCCAATGGAGGAAGCCAAGCTTTCTGACAAAGGCGAATTACTCAAAGATCCCGAAAAATACAGACGATTGGTGGGACGACTGCTCTATCTAACTATTACCCGACCAGACATCACCTATTCGGTACATGTCCTAAGTCGCTTCATGCACCAGCCACGATTACCTCACATGGATGCTGCTCTTCGAGTTGTTCGATATCTCAAGTCCACTCCAGGTCAAGGTTTGCTTTTTCAGTCTGATAACAAGTTAGATTTAATTGCTTATTGTGATTCGGATTGGGCTGGTTGCCCCATAACCCGTCGTTCAACTACTGGATATTGTGTATTCTTGGGTGATTCATTGATTTCCTGGCGAACTAAGAGACAAAGGACGGTTTCACTGTCCTCTGCAGAAGCCGAATATAGGGCCATGGCAAGCACCTGTTGTGAGGTTACTTGGTTACGTTTTCTGTTGCAAGATTTGCACTTGCCATCTTCAGAAGCATCTCGTATGTATTGTGATAATCAGGCGGCATTACATATAGCTGCAAATCCAGTTTTTCATGAGAGAACACGACATATTGAGATGGATTGTCATTTTATTCGTGACAAAATAATTGATGGTACTGTTTCTACATGGCATGTGAATTCTTCACAGCAACTAGCTGACACATTTACGAAACCTTTGGGCAAGGAGAAGTTTTCAGCTATGTTGCGCAAGTTGGGCGTTCTTGACATCCACTCTCCAACTTGAGGGGGAGTGTTAGAAAGTAAATGTATTTTAGATAGGAAAGAATTTGTAATTGATTCATATACCCAATCCTTCCCTAGATGGAATTCCTAGATTGTAGGATTCCTTAGTGTACAAGGAAAACTCGTGTATATATATCTCTATGTTATTAATGAAATATTATTCAAGCCAAATATATTTTCTACATAGAAGCACCACACATATGCTTATATATGAAGCACTTACAATTAATTATTTTTCAGGAAGCACTTAGATTTATAACAAACATTTCGACATTCTTGTAATAAGCGTTTCTAACAAAAGCGCTTATGAACAAAAGTGTTTCCAATAGAATCGGCCCCAAAAAGACCCATACATGAGCATCGTCAAGGTCCACATATCTCATTTTCCTGCCATTTGAACCCAAAAAGAAAAAAAAATTACAATGATGACAAATTGACGGACATTGGCTGCTCGTTGAAAGAAAAAAACATTTATCAACATCATTTTTGCAATGAACAAAAAATAAATAATAAATAATTATTTTGACTACCATCTTTATACTTTCTTATAGTTAACCTAGTTTGTAAGCCTCAACTGTTTGCTTAGATGAACTTAAAAAGAAAGAAACATCTCACTTACCAAAATCACACTAAAGCTAGAGTCTTTTGGACTTTTCTATACAATCTTTTTTCAGATGAAACTTGATACATTTCATGAACTCCTCATCTGATGATTCGTTCTGTGAACATTTTGATACAATCTCTGCGAAGCAAATGACATCTATATTGTGTTTTTTGAGGAAATTACATATAACAGAAAGTTCATCAAGTGAAGTCGATGGAAGAAAATTATTAGAAGAGGGAAATGAAGTAGAAAGAGATAGAGCTCCAACTACAACTTGTGTAAAGACCATCAATCCTGATGTTAACATGATAAGGACTCCCAAATCATTTTTCTCCATTTCATTTACACTTTTTGTTTTTTGGATGGTTTGTGATTTTAAAGGTTAATATTACTCTGAGGTTTTTAAGTTAAGTACCTTTTGACATACTTCAATCCTTAAAGAGCTTCGGGTTTATAATTTTTTTTTTTTTTGAAGCCTTATATGACGTATGTTCTGACGTAGTACTTTAGTCGTCAACAAATGTAATTTACTAGCACTCTAAGAAATACTAAAGGAGCGAGTAATGATTTTGTTTGGAGTGCCACTAATAACTCTCTTTGGTTAAGCCTAACAACTGTTGTGTAGAAAAGTGACATTGAGCCATACATGGAGTGGTACATTGAATTGAAAAGTCGAAGAATTTGGATAGAGTCTAATTTCCGATCAAACTTTATGGGCTATAATATGTTATTGGGTCGTGTGGGTTAAAATATTGGCATGAGAGAGAGAGAGAGAGAGAGAGAGAGAGAGAGAGTAATACCAATACGTATGTGACGTGATGATATGGTAGCCTAGTTCAGTAGTGACCAAGTTCTCTATATAGTAAAATTCAGTTACGTAATAATCTGTTGTTTTGGTGATGTGAATTGGAAAAGTTCTCAGCTTGTCACTCTCACCCATCAAATTGCGACTTGCAAATTGGATGCATAAATTCGGTTGTTTGTTTGTTTCATGCAAAACACCTTCCATATCCCAATCTTCCTTCCCTAAACCCTATAAATATATATATTTTCTCATCATATATTTTTTACCATCTATTTATATATTACTCCCTATTTATAATAGTGTTCGCAAAGTAATAACGTACGGACGTTCGGTTGAGAAAAGTGATCAAATCAATTGGAAAGGTCTAATAGTGGGAACCCTCCAAAATCTAGAACACTAAAAAATACTTGTTTTGGTAAGGGTGATTATAACAGTGTGAGGCTGTTTCATTTCATGGACTTAAATTTACATGACACTTGTGCCACCACTAGTAATAAGGCACAAACCACTTTCGGTGATAATGAAATTATGCGGCCAAGGCAAAAGTTTTTGCTGGTAAAAGTTGGCAATCTTGTCGCATGGCTCTTGTACTTCAATTTCTTCTTCTTCTGTTTTTTCCCTTTTTAAGTTTGCGGGATTATAAATTAATGCGTATAAATATCTAAAAATAAGAAGATTGATGATATGAAATTTGGATAAGTCAGCTGTACAAAGATTTAATTTTCATTAAGTGATAGGGCTAAGGTTGTAACACAAATTCAAGGTCACATAGCACTTCCACCCCATCTCCTTTTGTCATGGCAAAAGGGGGCTTAGGCTCTAATAAAAACAACCTTGGTCCTAAGAAAAATTGTTATGGCAAGAAGTGGGCCATGAAACTGGGCAAGTTGATGTCAATGTGATGTCAGCGACCAATTTAAATACCAAAAAATTCAGATTTTTTTTTTCTATAAATACCTAACCATGTTCTTCACTTCCCACACCAAAATCCATACAAATTCCTCTCCTCATATCTCATGTGAATAGTGGTTGTCCTTAGGTTCCCATGGCAATGAGTGAGAATGCATAAAAAAAAAAAATTGCTAAGGCAGTCACTATTGACATGAATAGTGTCTACCCTTACTTGCCCGTTGTCATGGCATAACGGATGAAAGTGCTCTAAGGAGGTATATATAGGGTTACATATGTGTACATAAAGATAGGTAATAAAACCTAATTGTACAAGAATAAGTCAATTGTATAAAATAAAAAGAAATCCCCAACTAATTATACACAATTTAATCTAAATGTAATTAGAATGCAATTGCAAAAATTAAATGACATTTTGAGTCCTTTTTTTTATGGCCAAACATATTGAATCTTTCATTTCAGTGTATAAAACACGTACCACTTTCCCTAAATTGAGTTTCTGATTTATATATCCATATTATAGATGTACATAAGCATCAGGTAACTTCCAAGTATTTCATCATTGCCTTCCATTTATAAACAAAAAAGTAAACTTATACAACTATGAAAAATTAACTGCCAGCATGTTGCTAGCATTTATGAACATAAATTTCTGAAAACAAGAAAAAAAAAATCGCATTTGACTACCATGTTTGAAACCTTCATGCAGCACTTAACCTAGCTCATAGGGCACTCACAACAACGGCTAAAATTTCATATGAACTTGCCATAAATAAAGAAACACCTCATTAATAACGTGTAGTTTCGTCCATATTTAACTCTGATTTTCCTACTAGGTGGTTGTTCAGATAAAATAATTGGAATTGTATCGGCCATGGAGTTTATTCATTCCTATCCTGTAATAGCTAAGATACGTCGACAACACACTGTGGCGCACTCTCAAACCAGTAAAAGTTTTTGCAAGCTTCCTTCCCCTTTAGGGCAATGCAGCCTTCAAGAACTTCAATGACCTGGACCTTGTCTGCCTCTGATATCATTACTGGAATTTGAACCATAAATGATAATTAAGGGTTTAGGGTTTAGGGTTTACAGAAAAATAAAATCATGTTATAAAAAATAAAAATAAAACTGAAAGTTCTGTACAACTTTACAAATTTTAAAAACGAAAAAAAATTGGAATTCAATCTCATCTGTGTTTCGGGGGTGGGAGGAGTTATAGCGTGATCTAGCTTGCGAAATGAATGATGTACACATATATCCACCTGAAACCAAGTTGACAACAGCCTGACATGCCAAACTCAATACACAAGAGAGAGGCAACCCTCCCTATACACACATGTATCAAAATTTAGTCCACATGAAATTTGAACCTTAAACTTTATACAACGAAGTAGAGATAAATACCACTAACATGAGCCGCCGCCATTCAACAAACATTCCAAGTTTGAAATTTAAACCTAGCTACTGGTCCCTAAGTATGTAGGTAAGTTGCTCAGCACCTTCTTATAAGTAGAGAGCCATCATTCAATGTTTCAAGTCCAAGCACAAATCTAATTTTTTGGCCATATATTTGGGTGCTTGTAGGGAAGGGACCCCCACACACCCTGGATGAGTCGAGGATATGCTTCCTTGATTTGCTCTTCACCAAACAGAAATCCCACTATGAATATTGTCCAAACACTACTAGAACTGGAATGTTCTTGAAAGCAATCATTCAATATTCAATCTCTTGGCACCAGAAAATCTAATTAATTTAATCCTATATCTAATTATATTAAATGTCAAGCTTTTATGGTTTTGTAAGATACTAAAATTTATAGCTTCTGGTATTTTGTTATCATTTGTTTGAGCGGAAAAAAAAAAAAATTTAAGAAACTTTTATAAACCGGATGAAACACGATACGACATGTTAATTCGGAATTAAAATGCCACAAGCTAGGTAAGAATGTTATAGCTAGTTCACACGATTCACACTAGGTCAAGTCACACTTTTGTTGCAACCAGAAATGTGTCACAATTTGGGCAATCCCTCAACGGTAAAGAGTTGAGTTGCGTAGGAGTTATGCTAGTCAGCGGTAGGTAGGCAGGCACTAGTTTTGCATGGGGGAATCTCTCCGGAAAAGCTGGCTGGCTTGCTCTTGTTATTTTTCTTTATTTATTCTCTTATTAATTTAAGCATATAAATGGCTTCGCAATCTCTTTCACAATGGATTTTCCTTCTCAGGCTCAGGGCTTGATCTCTTCTCTCCTTTCTTAACTGCATGCTGTCTTTCAGAATGTTTGGTGTTAAAGACTTCATGAATATCTTCAAGTTCTTGTTCCGACTAGTCTTTGGTGGGGTGTTTTCAGTTCCTTTTTTTTCTTCTCTTCCACCTTAGATTGTTCCTCGGATTTTGTTTATGGATTTATGCCTCTTTACTTTGATGCAGGAAATGCGATCGCTTTCTTCCTCTTCTTGGTGCCAATGTATGCACTACGTACGCTCAGATATTGTCAAAGCTTAAAATCATTTATGCAAAATCATGTTTTAATTTGAATTAAGGATTTTGGTTTAATACTAATAGGACTACATTGAAGAGGATCATGAAGAAGAATAAGTTCACAGAGCAGTACCTCTCGGGCATTCCTTACCTCATGACTTTGCTCCTTTCAGCGGCTTGGTATGTCTTTTTGTTTCTTGGGCTTTGATCAGTGCATCGTACTTTTATTAAATACTTTGGTCTCTAAGCAATACAAAGTTGAATCTCTTATTCATTGGCTTCATCTCTTCTTCCAAATAATACAGAAGGTGACTTATTCATATGAAATGAATACGAGACATTGATTAAGTTCATTTTCGCACGTCACATTCTAAGCATAAGTTTGATAAGAGAACATTAATTACCGTATTTGTGTATGCATCAATAAATTTTCATGACATACATAGTTTAGTGAATTAACAAGTTCGTATTTGCAACAATCCAACAGGTACGACCTGCCACTTGTGTCTCCAAAGAACATTTTGGTGTCGACCATCAACACTATCGGAGCAGCAATTGAAGCCATATACTTGTTGATCGTCTTCCTACTGGCTCCCAAGATGGAAAAGGATAAAATTCTTGAGCTCCTCACTTTTGCGCTGTCATTTAAGCAAAGCGAGAACCCAACGAAAATCAACAAAGAAACCCTAAGCACATAATTAGGGAATTAAATTTGACAAATATAATGAAGGTAATTGGTTTTGTAAATAACTTTTCTTTGGGCCACAAATGACGATCTCTAACTCGAACTACAAGTGGAGAACTAATCCATATGAATGTATTCAATTGGGATTTAAAAAGACTATTTAGGAATAGAAAAAGTCTAGTGAATTCAATTGGTAATCTCACCTAAACTGCTTAATTCTAAAGTTAATTCCAATTAATGCATAATCCCATGTTGCAACTTGCGTGCCATTTGTTAATCTCTTTTTTTTTTTTTTTGGTCAAGACCACTTGTTAATCTCAAGTTGCAACTTGCATGCCTAAACCCAAGTAGCAACTTGCATGCCTAATCTCACCTATAATTGTCGTTTGTTAAAAGCTGAAATTGTGAGTTGGTTATATACATTGCTTGCAACTTCCATCTTTCGAATTCCCTCGTTCATGATGGATTAGCAATTCCTAACATCCTTATCCTAGCCAAAGCTTGGATTCTTCTTTCGAATTCCCTTGCTCATTTGCCACCGTTCTATCATTTGTCTACCTATAATTATGTCTACACAAGATTTTATCCCTTTTTTTTCTCGTTGTTGAGTAATTATTGTGTGGTCCTAAATACGATATTATGTGAATAACTAATCCACGCATATGAGTGAATGTTTCCTCATTCTAATAGTCAAAAATATCAATCACGTCATGGACAATAGTTAATTAATTACTTACAAATGTGTTTGATATCATCTTCTATCTTAGAATCTTCTCAGTCATTGAATTGATCACTTTTTTACTATTTATTTTCACATTAAATAAAATCAACCAAGTTTTGATATATACATATATATATATATATATATATATATACTTTGGAATATATTGTAAGAAATATCTTGCTAGCTCATTACTCTCTCTCTCCTACACAAGTTGCTAACTCATAGAGCAAAATTCAGTTCTGCTGATTTATATTCCACTAAGCCATCATGACATTATTATTTCAGACAACACAGGTTTTTTGTCGACTCATGATTTTCCAAGAAAACTTCACCAAATTGATGACTTCCGATACTTCGTGATAGATGACAGTCGATAAGATACTTTGTGTTGTGATAGATGACAGTCAATAAGAAAACGATCGTAACCCTAACCCACATAAGACAAAGTGCTATGGGACAACTTGCTGTACTATTTAAAAGCCAAATCTGTTGGCCTTATCGACCCTTTCTCTAATAAGCCGCTAAAATTATAAAGAGAGTGCATATTCACAAGATGAAATGGTTGTAATATACAAGCCCTTTTTTTTGTCTAATTCTCCAGATATATGTAGCTGGATATAGCTGTTTCAGCTTAACATCTTTGCTTCAAGGATGATGGCTAATCAATACATTCTCCGCTAATCATACATTCTCCTCAAGAGAAAATATCAACGAAAAGGGGACTAAAAAATGGTTTAGTAATATATATTTTTTTACACAAACGATATCAAAAAGGAAAAAAGCGAACTTAGAACTTCGGGTGGAATGATAAATACCATAAATATAATCTTTTTATTATTATAAAGAAGATAGAAAAAACAAAAACAAAAAGTCCTGATCAGCGGGACATGACGTGTGACAGTAACTAACAGGGTTCAGTTAGAGATGGCATACATTAGAGATGGCATACATTGGGCACCGTACTCTTGGAACTATAGGATGGACTAAACAACAAACCTGCCTTGAAGTGGCACCGTCCATCCAAAAACAACCAAAGTAAAACCCATAGTTCTAATATCTTAAATTACAGAGATCCAAGAGATTTGCGGTCATTTAATAACTTATTTTAGATGTGGAGTTTATATATATATATATATATATATATATAAAACAAAAGGCAGACAATGGTGAAACATTCAAAATACTAGAAAATATCCTTAGTTAATACAAACATTAAGAATTGAAATTATTAATTAAATAAGAATAAAATGATAAATTCACATTTTTTCAAATTTGAAAAAATTAAAATTAAAAGAAAAATAAGATAAAGGATTCTATTTTTATGGAACACAATTACCCATTATCTTTTTTAATTCTAAAATAAATTTAAAATGAAAAAAAAAAATCTTATCGGACCCGCTTCCGCATGTGCAGAGAGGCTAGTATATATAAAGCAAAAGGTAGAGAATAGTGAAATATTCAAAATATCAAAAAATGTCATTGGTTAATTCAAACATTAAGAATTGAAATTATTAATTAAATGAGGATAATATGATAAATTCACATTTTTTCATATTAAAACAAAATTAGATAATATGTCATATTTTTATGGAACACAACTACCCATTATTATTTTTTAATTCCAAAATAAATTTAAATTTTAAAAAAAAAAAAAACCTCTCATAAGAGCGGAAACGCATGCAGTGAGGTTAGTAAATGTGAATATCCTACGTTCAATTATTTGGCATTGAAAGCATGTGTTATATAATCTTATGAAATATATTGATTGGTCATTTTACACATCACAATCTGTCAAGTATATTGTATGATGGAGCATGCAAATACAAATTTTGTATTGGTGGTCGCTAAAAACTATTCTTTTGCTTAAAAGTTGATGTTGTCTTTGACTTCCTTTAAGACTTTAGGTCACAATTTTGTGGAAGGACATTTGATTTGATATAGGACTCGCTAATATTCAGCCGATTCCGTGGAGCATTTTGTTGCAAGCAAGTGAATAAATCAAAACCTCATATTTAGCCTTTTTTGTCTTATTGTCAAGTTGCAATTTAGTCCTTTTACTTTGGTTCTACCTCGTATAGGTTATTGAAGAATAAATCTACGTCGTACATGTCTCCTCCCTTGGGAGGAAAAGGGAGGAGAGGAGGAGAAGAGAAGGAGCCTCCTCCCCTTAAAAGGCAAAATAAAGAGACAAAGAAGTGGAAAAAGGTGTACAAGAATTACTCATCCAAAGTATTTTACGCAAGAATTATGAGGTTATTAGTCAACATGCAAACAACCAAAATGCAACCAATCGAAAAAAACTTTAAGCATTTATATGCCCGCAGTGCATGTCATGGTACTGCTTTCAACTTCACACTATTTTATAAGAAAAAGCAAATAACAATAATATTGATGCCAAGGACTCTCTCTATAGCAAGGACAGACACACGCTAGCGTCAGGGTTTCAACTGCACGTCGTCATCTTCTCTCCAACCCTCGTCTGCCTAAGAAACCTCACGATAGTGTAAATAACTATTTAAATTTTTCACTGTTTTTATTATCTCGATATTATTGATATTATAGTGATATTATACAGATATTTTAATCAAATATTGTTAAAGTATGAGAGAAATTATCAACAATCGATATTTTCTAATATTATTGATATTTAAATAATATGTATATGGATATGTTTCAAATTGTCAGCTTAATGCGAATGTAAGAGCACTTCTATCCATTTGTCATGACAAAGAGCAATGGGAGGCAAGAGTTATTATTATTCACATAAATAGTGTCAGTCCTTACAAAAGGCAAAGTGTGTTTTCACTTATTATCATGGCATATGGTAATTACTATTCACTTTAAATTATTTTTATTTTTTATATATAAACGATTATTTTTTTATATAGGATTTAGAGTTTTGGTGAGAAGAAAAAAATATGGTTAGGTATTTATAAATAAAAAATTCTAATTTTTTTCTTTTGAAATTTTTATTGTTTTAATTGGCCCCATCCTGTGTTGGTGGGCCCCACGCCTTACCCAGGCTTGCCCCTGCATGCTAGAACCGTCACGCAGGCCTAGGCCCTTTCCTGCCCGGGCTTCCCCTTGCCGCTGGAAGTGCTCAAAGATGTAGACAAGAGCCTCTTCGCCAAATAAAAAATTAAGAATTCGTACATTTCAGTATTTACTGCAACGGAGATACCATTTAGTTACACTTCAATTTTCTGTCTCTCTGTTTTTTTTCCTATAAAAACCCAAGCGCTTCTCGTCCCTCTCTCTCAAAACCCCATTTGCCATTTTCTGAAGAAACAACTTGCTCTTCTTTCGATAATCTTCTCTCTCTTTTCTTTTTCAGTCCAGTTTTTGGTTCTCCAAGTGCTTCCTCTTCTTTTCTTTCTTTCCTTTCAAGATTTGGTGTGAAAGAGATCGGAAAACAATGCATATTCTCAAGGTCTTCTTTGGAGTCGTTGGTGAGTTTTCTCAACTGGGTTTCTTTCATATAAATTCTTTTTGAGGTATGTTTGTCTAGTTGCTCTGTTTATGGTTTCCTCTTCTTTTCTACAGGAAATGCCACTGCTCTGTTCCTCTTCTTGGCTCCCATGTATCTCTCTCTCTCTCTCTCTCTCTCTCTCTCTCAAATGGAGTTGCTTTTTGGGTCTAAAGATCATTTCTTTAGATGGGTTTTCCGTACAATCTGCATAGTTCAAAAAGCTTGAATTTTTACTGTGTTTCTTGAATTTCTCTGGAATTTATGGAGTGATTTTGGTTTTATAATAGCATCACATTCAAGAGGATCATACAGAAGAGAAGCACAGAGCAGTTCTCAGGCATTCCGTACGTCATGACTTTGCTCAACTGCCTTCTCTCCGCTTGGTATAATTCTTCTCGCTCCTTCAACCGCTTTCTATAAATTTTTCTCTCTTTCAATTTCTTTCTTCACCTTTTTACCCCTCACTTTGCGGCTTAATCACAATGGTTCTGTCTCCTCGTTACTAACATGGGATTAAATGACACTTTTGCCCCTGTTTCTGCTCTGTTTTTTTCAGTGTTCCTATTGTTTTTGGTTTGATCTTTCTTTCATTTGCCTTCATCTTCTTGGAATCGATCAAATGTTGGTTCTTGGAATTAATTTTGTTCAATAAAACTAACTAATGCTTGATCTGCATGATATTAATAAATAAAAAATAGGTATGGCCTGCCCTTTGTGTCCCCAAACAACATCTTGGTCTCAACCATCAATGGTACTGGTGCAGCCATTGAAGCAATATATGTGTTGATCTTCATCATATTTGCCCCCAAGAGAGAGAAGTTCAAGATTCTTGGCCTCTTCACCTTTGTGCTTGCTCTCTTCTCCACTGTTGCTTTGGTCTCAGTCTTTGCTCTGCACAGCAAGGCCAGGAAGCTCTTCTGTGGGCTTGCGGCCACCGTATTCTCAATCATCATGTATGGCTCACCTCTCGCAATTATGGTGAGTTTAATATTCATAATTAAGGGTTAATGCAGTGGGTTGAGATTAATTATTGTGTTAATGATGTGTTTAAAAATGTGTTTGCAGAGCACAGTGATCAAAACCAAGAGTGTGGAATTTATGCCATTTTTTTTGTCACTTTTCTCCTTCTTATGTGGCACTTCATGGTTCATCTTTGGCCTACTTGGCCATGACCCTTTTGTTGCTGTAAGTACTTTCTCAATTGACTAAAACCAAAATTAAGATGTGATTAAATTGAAATTAATAGTTAAATAATCTGATGTGTGGAGAAATGTTATGGTGTGTGCAGGTGCCAAATGGATTTGGAAGCGGCCTAGGGGCACTGCAGCTGGTCTTGTACTTCATCTACCGTGACCTTGACAGCAAGGGAAGCACAGGCAGTATCAAGAAGCCCAGTTCTAGTAGTACTGCTGCTACTGCTGATGAATCAATGGAGATGGGCTTTGCAGAGCCCCACCAATCAAAGCAATCAATTGCCATCAGTGGTGCTCAAGATGGGCAGCCCTAGACGCCCTCTGTCTGCTTCCTTCACTTAGGTTAATGCCAAGTGTGGCATGATCGCAAACTGCAATTTTTAATTTCTTGTTTTGAAGTCTTGTTGTAGCTCCAATTCCAGCTAATGTGTAATGTGAACCCCCACTCTATTTAGATTACTCAAATGTTGAAATTTTCATTTCTGGTCTTGCATATATAAAGGCTGCTTTTTATGAGTGACCAAGTACATTTCTTGTAGATTATTTCTCTCTTTTTACCTGGATTTGTTCTTGTGGATTAATTGCACTAGGTCTTATGCACTTCACTAATGTGTCTTTTCCATTGGATATGTAGGGGGATTTAGTAGTCTTATCTAATGTACCGCATTAATTGACTACTTCAATCACCGAACAATTAGTATATACTTCCAACAATAATATCTTGGAGTGACTCCAATTCAAGGTCACTCTCATTCACGCTTATTCCAACTCATATTCGTCCTGATTATGAATTAGTAAACATCACATAAGAGCGCAATGTCGCGTAGAGCCCCCGGTACACTGAAACTTCTACTCTCTTAGAGGGGTCAGTAACCTTCGCTCCAAAGCATAGCCCTTGGACATTAATTGTGAGCAGTGGGATTGCCGTGGAGATGTGTTATGGTCCAAAGATAGGAGAGTGACTCCAATATATGCATGCTCTGTTGTAGTTGTCTAAGGCTTTGCATCCTACTAACGATGACATGGCCGATCGAATTAGAGAGAGACGGAAATTACAAAACGAATGATTGGATGGATGCAGGTGCTTGATTTTGTTGGATTATTATTAGTGCATTGCGTGAGCTTATTACTTGGCAGAGAAAACTTGTCGTTTCCATTTGGAACACGTATAGCGGTAACGTCGTAGACAGAGACAGGAGTTCACATTACGGACGGACGGTGGATTGCGCAATGCAGTCGTGTCATGGTCCAAACTCTAGAGTGCATGTGAACATTCAGCATAATGAGACAAACTCACATCTCAATTTCATCACCCGTCTTGTTTTCTTTTTATTTCCTCAAGTTATTTTAGAATAATTATTTCATAATTGTAAGCATGTGAAGAAATGTTATACATTGGAAAGTTTAGAAATTTTGCAAGAATTTATAACGAGTTGAGTTACTTCCCCATTACTAATGAGTCAAATTTGACATGTAATATCAACTTTTTAACATGCTATCAAAGCTAGATTTCTATACGTGTAAAACCAAAGGTCTTATACAAAACCGGAGGGATCAAAATTACAAACCAAAAGGTCAAATGGAAAGCGATTAATATGACTTGCATAAAAATTTAGTTGGGCTTGGCAGAACAGTCTTTTCCCTAGATATTTAGTTATATACCTATTCTTAAGTACTAGTGATATAGATAAACCCTACACTATTTAATTTATATAAACAAACCCAAAACAAGGACAGCTGGTTCTATTAAATTTAATTTTGATTATTAAATTATTTTAATGCCCTTTTAAGTGTTTTTGGTTTTTTTATATTATGTTTTGGGATTGGGCTTGTTTTAAGAAATCGATGGCAATTTTGTAATTTATAGGAAACTCGAAGCTTCTTTGTTATGTTAAAATAGGCTTTGGGTGTATTTCTAAAGTCCATTTCATGTAGTTTTTTTTTAATTTTTTTTAATTTTTTTTAATTTTTTATAATTTGGGCTCCCATATTGAGTATAATAGTAAATCTCCCTATAATATAATGCAACCATAATGGACTAAATGTCTTCAAGGCCTACATATTCAAAATCTAACTCTAGGTTCTTGTTTTGGATATAATACAACAACATCACTTGTTAATTTGGGGACTCGGTGGAATGTGTTAGAGTTTGTATAGAAAAAAGCTTACACACATGATTTATAAGTATCAATGCACTTGGCACACTAAAAACTATGAGGTCAACCTGAACAAAACCGCAACATTGGGACATAATTTGACAAGCACTATGGAGCCTAAGTAAGGTAAGTCTTAATGTGAATCCATGTTAAGCCTAAGACTGCATTTTAGCTCAGGTAGACTTATGTTAGCTAGGTCAAGCTACATGATATACGTATCTTTTTTTTTTTTTCCTTTGGATGCTACCTTAGATGATAAAAGTTTGGGACCTATCTAAGCGTGAAAGAGCATAGCCATACAAGCACTTTGTACGATTCTCCCCTCCCTACACTTCTTATGCACCCTAATATCGGAAAGGTGTTTAGTGCATGTGATTGTGTTTAGGAGGGATCTAATCCTGATATCTATAGGTGGGAGTATTACGGTTTTTAACTGACAAAGAAACAATAAGTAAATTTAGGTTTTAGTCATAAAAAAACTTTTACTTTTGGAAAAAGCTAAAGCTTTTTCAAAAAAGACGGAAAAACATCTCAACTTTCAAATCAAAGACATGCAAATGTAAATGATTCCTTAGGAAATCTAAAAATAAATAAGGGCAATTTTGTCCATTTTGGTTTCTTTTAAAAAATTTCTCTCTCTTTTGCTTTTTCCAAAGTCTCCCGAAACAATAATAGGTATCCTTATCTCCCCATCAACCAACCGAAAGACCAAATAAACTTTCGTATTAATTCTTTTATCCTTAATCAATTAGGATATTTAAACAAATGCAAGCCCAAAATTAAGTTTTACACACTCAAATGAATACCTATGACAACCAAATTTAAAATACTGAAGCAAAAGCACTAATATAAAAAATCTACGGGTATAGATATTGGTGTCCATAAAAGGTGTTTGTATTGTCCCTTTTGGTGTAGACACAAATGTCAATACAAGTCCTTTTTTGAACACCGATATCCAATGCCCATTGATTTTTTATTTTTTTTAATTTTTATTTTTTCAGTAGTGAAGTCTCTTAACCTTTGGTTGAGAAAACTAGTTATCAAAGAAGGCAATTGTCTTTTTCAACTTTTCCATTACATATTAAGTGAAGCACCTAGCCAATTACCATAATATCATTGTTCAAAATTACTCTTTGTATCGAAGATAATGCTCATTTTATAGCGAGTGACCTTAGCTAAAAGCTAGATTAGTCTTGACCATTAGTTTAATTACTTTTAATGCATACCAAAGTATCTCAAAGTTATTTAATCTTCTTTCGAATAAATAATGTATCCTAATTAATTAATAATAAAGTCAAATAACTGAAGAGCTTTTTAATGGAAACAATGAATTGTGGGTACGTAGAGCCATGGAAATGATAGTTAAGGGGAGAATTGTGGTCACTAGGATGATTATAATGATTTTTACAGTGTGTATTATTATATCAGTATCATTTGCGTTTGAAGCTAATAACCATGATCCTCTGCATTTCTCTCAAAATCAACCCAATATTCTCTCTAGTGAAGACTTTAAACTCATAAATGTTATCCCTAAGACGATCATAAATATCCTTAAGACTGTCACATATGTTATCCCTAAGACTGTCACAAATGTTATCCCTAAAACAGTTACGAATGTTGTCCCTAAACCCGCGATAAATGTTGGCAGTGAAATTTTCCACAAGATGAAGGAAGTAGCTGGGTTAGGTTCCAGCCAAGAAAATAAAGTTGAATTTGGTAAAGATTCGCTAAGTTAAAACAATCTTTTAGAGCATGGTTTGGAAGATTTACTAAGGTCATGAAGAATTTTGGATACACTCAAAGTAATTCATACCACACTCTGTTCTTGAAGCGTGATGGAGAAAAAATCACTGCATTAATTGTTTATGTGGATGACATGGTCGTAAGTGGGGAACAACGTAGGAGAGCAATAGAAGCTGCAAAAGCATTTGTCTCAGGAATTTGAGATGAAGGATTTAGGTGCTCTGAAATATTTCTACGAAATTGAAGTAGCAAAGTCAAAAACTGGTATTTTTCTGTCTCAAATAAAGTATGTGATGGATCTACTCACTGAAACATGAATGCTATAGGATGTAAGTTTGCTGACACACCTATTGAGATGAATCATAAGTTGTGTGAAGACATGGACCATTTGCCAACCAATAAGGAACAATACCAGCGCTTTGTTGGAAGGTTGATATATTTGTCACATACAATACCAGGTATTGCATATGTTGTGAGTGTGGTTAGTCAGTTTATGCAGTTATCGAATGTTAAGATACTTAAAGTCAACCCCTGAAAAAGGATTAATGTTCTCAAAGAATGGAAATCTTGAACTTGTTGGATATACAGATGTTGATTGAGCTAGTTCCATTATAGATAGACGCTCTACATTGGGTTACTTTACATTCGTTGAAGGTAACCCAGTCACTTGGCTAAGTAAAAAACAAAATGTGGTTGCTCAGTCTAGTACAAAAGCAACATATCGAGGTATGGCTCAAGTAGTTTGTGAATTATTGTGGATCAGAGGACTCTTGATAGAATTGGGTTTTAAACTAGAGAAGGCCATGCAATTAAATTGTGATAACAAGTCAGCGATCGATATTGCTCATAATCCAGTTCAACATGAACGAACAAAACATGTTGAGGTGGATATACATTTCATTAAGGAAAAAAATTGAGAACAAGATCATATGCCAACCCTTTGTAAAATCACAAGATCAGTTACTGGATATCTTGATAAAAGTTGTCTGTGGACAAGTGTTTTATGACTCACTTACCAAGTTGAGCATTGGTGACCTGAATGCACTAACTTGAGGAGGAGTGTTAACGTAAGTCAACCTACTAAATCAAGGAGATTTATTTCCTTGTTTCATATAGTTGACATATCCTTGTATAATTATGAGATATTCTCCTAATTAATTCTTGTATCAATTTTCTTGTAAAGTACCGTTGTAAACTCCTATATGTGCCTCATTATCGAGAAGAATATAATTAACCTAAAATATTCAAAACATTTTCATATTTTAGCCAATTGTGTTAGCCACGTGGTGTCATCAATGGCAAAGCCACTCCTAGGCCAGGAGTGGCCCTGACCCCCTAATTTTTTGACCTCTCTCCTAATATATACAACTTATTAATAGACAACTTGTAATTTAAAGAAATGGTCCCTTTAAAAATAATTAGACATGACTAATTTTGAAAAATTTAGTTCTAATATGTGTTTTGAACACTTATATGTATTTGATATACTTATGTTTTCTATCTCGACCCCCCAATCTTACAATTCTAGGTCCACCACTCCTTTGAAAATCACAAAACGTGGCTGCCATGCATGAATGAAGAACGCATAATATCGTGTACAAATGGCTGTCATGCATTGCTGAAGAACACAAATGGCTGCCATGCATGAATGAAAAACGCAGAATATCATGTACAAATGGCTGTCATGCATAGCTGAAGAACACATAGAATCGTTCACAAATGGCTGCCATGCATGAATGAAGAACGCAGAATATCATGTACAAATGGCTGTCATGCATTGCTGAAGAACACATAGAATCGTTCACAAATGGCTGCCATGCAAAGGAGAGGTTACAGAAAGCCTTGGATTAATTTGTAACCGTCACGCAGTAGAGTTCAAAAACACTCAATTGAGATGCTTTGTAACTCCCGCCTTTGAGTGCAGTCTGTGTTTTGTTCGTAAGTCTGTAATGAGCTTTGTCCGTTACACATCTGGAGCTCATTGAGAGAGAGAGAGATCCTCGTTTTTATTTTTTATTTTTTTGGCGACGGGAAGAAAAGGAAAAGCAACCCAACTCCACACTAAATCAGCCATTACGCCTGCAGCATGTTCTTCTTTCTTATTATTTCGGTTGGGGATCAGCATGCTAAGGACTTGCAAATATTTTACGGCTTTTATATATGTAATTTTACAAAATTACAGGCTTTTATATATGCATTTTTTTTTTCATTTAAATTGCTATGAATAAATATATAATCTCCTTCTATTGAGAATACCTCAAATAATTTTATTTGAAGAACGCCTTATTCTACAAATTTTTTTTCAATTATCCAAACCATCTATGTCTATATTCATAGATCATCCTTGCAAAAAATTAGACAAATAAAAAACCGTTTCGAAATCCAATTGTGTCCTATAAAATCAATAAATACAGTGCTTTAAGAAAGTACTAAAATTTCAATAATATAATTGAGTAGTCAAACGATATTGAATTCAAGTTATTTTTTGTAGAGATGATCTTCGAATGATTGTCTAAAACATAAATGGTTTGAATTAGTGAAATACAATACAGAGTAAGCCCTACAAAGATGTCTCCGAAATAAACTTATTTGTGCAATCTCAATGGAAGATATATATATATATATATATATGTCTGGGAGAATGTATCTCGTACGGAAAGGTAAGCATTCAAATTTGTAACACTTATTTTATTTATGAATATTACATTTGTGATGCCAAGAAACACTTTTACAAAGGTCTCCTCCTGGCCAGATGTAATACAACATAACCATTTCTATGGATATAGATAGTTACTCTCCCACGCCAACTCTCATTTCTATGGCAGAGCCTTAAGCTAAGGTCGAAGCCTTAACTCATCCTTTATTAGCTGGGTTTGGTTTGATTCAACTCATCCCTTCACCTGTTAAAACAAGAAAGATTACAGAAAAATTAACCAGAAGAAAAGAAAACGTAAAACTAACTAAAGAAGAAGAGGAAAAATATATAAAAAGAGATATTATGTGCATCTCTTGTCGTACCCATGCTTTTAAGGAAGAAGTAGACTTCCAATCAAAGTTACAAAGCCCGCTGCCTTTCCATATGTTATCTATTTTCCTGAGAAAATAGACACACACAGATCATGGCTGAGCTTCTAGGCTGCTGCAGCGAGGAACGGAGGGCATGGCCTCTATTTATAGCGGCTGTAAAGAGAAATGGAGCTCGGCATGGCAGATACGTAGCAATCATGCAGAGGGCCGTGGCAGGAGATTGTTTGAGAAACGTGTGCAGTTCTAAAAGCTTGTAGCAGAGAAACAAGCACAACGGCCTTTAAAAAAATAAAAATAAAAATAAAAACTTTTATTGAAAATGGAAAGGAATTAGAAGAAACTGGAAGAGGTGGTGGAAGAAGGGACGAAAAAGCAAGTGGGTGCGACTGGCTTTCACGTTTAATTTGCAAGGGTTGTATATTTGATTCTGTCTCCACAGTGTCGCGTAGCGTCTATAAAAATAAATAAAAATAATTAGGTGTAAAAATTAAAAATATGCAATAATCATTAGGACTTGGCTTTTTTTTATAATCAATATTAAATACTATAAATCCCATAAGTAAGGGGTTTGTAATGTAGCTCAAGTAGTTAAGAGTAGGCACTTTTATTTATTAAAAAAAAACCATGAAAAATATGCACACACACAAAAAAAGCTAAAAAGTTGAATAACCGACTTTTTACTGTAGCAAAACAATTAATGTACTTTTAGCTCAATTGATTAAGAGCAATCCCTCCTACACCTAAGACTATGTCGATTTTTCTGCCCCTTAATTTTAACTGCATAAAAAAATATTTTATTTAATACTATAATAGTTATCAAAATATTTATGATTATAGATATGAAACGAGGAATTTTTTTATTATTATGGATTTTTAGAACAAAAAAATGATTATGTCTAGAAATTGATTTTTTTTTTTTTTTTTAATGATTCATATGGTAAATTATCAAAAAGAGAAAATATGAATTCAATTGAAATATAAGAAATTTGAACTCTTAAAACTATTATATGTTAATATAAATTGAAGACTTTTTATCACAAAACGTCTCTAACGTTTGCGAAACTATCATATTGCATCCTTAAAGTTTTTTTGTATCACGCATGGTCCCTAACGTTAATATGGGTGTTCTTAAGTAGTCCCTCTGTCAAAAAAACTGTTAAATCCATGGATATAATCGTCAAATCAAATCCCTTTTGACCTCTTCACCACGTTGTGCATAATGACTTGAATGTTAGTTCTAATTATATATGTCGAGTGTAATCCATCATCAACCTATTGCACTGTGGACATGTTTGTAATAAGCAACTTCAAGGAGGAATAGAGATCGAAATATTAGCATCTTTGTTATTGATATTTTTTGTTTGTTGGAAAGAGTAAAAGCTTGGTAAGTTTGGTTTCAAATAATTGCATTAGCTAAATCCAGATAGATGCCGGTAGCTACTGTTGATCCTTCCTTGTTAACTAATGGAGGATTGCAGTTAGTTTTCAGTGACGAAATGGTGGAAGTTTTAAGTTATGGTGAAACCGGCAAGAGGTAGCTTTGGATGTATGAGTGGTTTGGATCATATGTGAAGTATTATGAGGGGGAGGGGTTGAATGGTCGGAGCATCAGCATTCACAGAGGAGAAAGACAAGAAGTCAGGGGTAAAAAAGATTTTGAACCTTCTATATCTCAGATGTAAATATGAGCCTCAAATTTCCAGGTACAGCTTTCGCTGTTGTAACGAAGCTGCAATGGGGCAACTTTAACCGATTAGTCTTTGACTCGTGGAAATCAGATTGGTGTAGAGATAGGTAACTAACTACATGGAAGGATTGAAACCCAAAGCTAGGATGCAGAGCCGGGGCTAATTATTTTTGCTTCGTTTTGGTAAATGTTTTGCTTCTAGTCTGCAATAGCTTTATTTCTGTTCGTAGTTCATTCTATCTGGTCATCGTTCACTCCAAATAATTTGGAAAGTGGAAAGATCTTCCCAACCTATGTAACATCCTCTGAGTTTCCAAGTGTGGATTGATTTGGCAGAGAGACTATTTAAGAGCACCCATATTAATGTTAAGGACCATGAGTGATACAAAAAAAACTTTAATGAGGTGCTTTCATTTTCTGATTATGTAGGAATCAATTTCAAAGAGGCGTTAGGTTTAATGATTATGTGGCAATCATTTTTCTGATTATGCAGAAATAAATACAAACAACACTTTTAATAAAAAGTTTACCAAACGCCAAATTACTTTCTCTCACAGTGATTATTTTCACAACATAGCAATGCCAAACTGGCCCTTAGTTAATTTTACATTTTGATTAAAATATTATGATGTACTTAGATCATAAGGATGTACTCAATTAATTTTAGGGTTTATTTAGTAGCACTCTTTTTCTAAGAGTAGAACATAGGTCAACCTTGTATTAGGGATTTTAAAAAATAAGAAACATATTTGTAAATGCCAAGTATTATACAAACATTATTTTAGTTCATTCTTTGAACCAAAGGAACTTGTGGTTTAAGTGTCATTAGGATTGTGTGCAAATTATATGGATTGTCAATAATCATTTGACATAGTGGACTGGTTAAACCAGCGCTAAAATTGTGTGAGGATTTAATGGATTTCCAATGCTTATTTCGTCTAATAGCACCCAAAATCCCACTTTGTTAGAAGATGTTAGAATAGGCCTATCAAATCAAAGGGTGATTTTACAAGGCCAAATAGGCCCATGCCGGCCAGACAAAAACTTAAGGCACCAAGACCAGGTAAGGCTTGGCTTATCCTTTAGCTTGACCCAACCCATTTTACTGGCCTAGTCAAATATATTGCTGTATCTCTGCATTCTTTCTCAGCGTGGGGCCTTGGTTTTCCAATATGAGATTTTCAAAATGTTTTTGAAATATGCATCCAGCATTGTAAACACTACATCATTCAAGTCGAAGTCAGATTCTTGATTGATTTCTTCACGAACATGATTTTTTAGAAGGGATTGATCTTTTTCATTTCAGAATCTATATTTCATTGTTCTGGTGCCATGGAGTGAAGGAGCTGAAGATGAAGCTGCCACTCACATGAAGAACTAATTGCTAGCTTCTGCTGAGCTGGAGAAGAAGGTTGCACACAGAGGTATAGCTATTTCCTATATGTATGACTATATATAGGTCCACTCCAGAATACAAGTTTATATTGTAACCTTCCATTTTTAAGAAATATTAATACCAAGTAGATATGGTTCGTTGAATCAAAGAAAGAAAAGAATCATTGGTATGTTATGTATACTTTTCTTTCCTAAAGAGGTTATGAATTGATGAGCACCGTACTCAACATCCATAGGTACTTCTTTTCACATACTTGCATAGGAATTACGTCGAAGCCATCAATTAGCCCCTCTTCCAAAAAAAAAAAATGATAGACTTGTTCCAAGAAAGATGCCTACAATTTTTTTTAAATCCCTCTAAGATCTTGAATCAATATCATATGCCCTCAATTGTTGCATGTGTCAATGTGGTAGTGCTAGAATAATTTTTTAATACCAAAATAAAAATTGCTTATGTTTACTTACAAATACAATTAGTATATTAATGATAGTAAAAGAAAAAAAAAATCAATATAAAGAGGAGACGAGACTTTAACGTGGTTCGGCAATGCCTACGTCCACGGAGAGCAAATCAAGAGTATTCTTTTCACTAAAAGCAAACCACAAATATACAAGTTGTTAAGATCAACTAGGACTCCAAAATGGTCTGGAAATATAATAGACATGTGTGACTCTTCATCAAGTTTTAGTCTTGATTTCCTTCTGGCCTTGCCATCCCCTAAATTCGCCATGAAAAATAATATTTATTTTTCGGTTAAATGCCTAAACCTGTTAAATTTTAAGAAAAAAATGAGCACAGGAAATTAAGGTCGATCAAGAAAAACAAAAGATTAAAGAGAGGATATAAATTTTGACGCGCTTACCCAAGCTTCCAATCCAGCTTCAAAGACTGATGGCTCTCTCTCCATGCCTCTATTTCTCTTGAGTAATGGACTTTGAAGTTCAGGGGTTTTGGGCTGGACATGGCCTCTTGCAGATAGGCCCAACCACTCAAAGAACCCATATGCCAAAGTTGTTCGTATGCATCAATGGTATTTTATTTTTCTTTAGTGTGGGGTGGGAAGGGGATAATCGAACATATGACTTTATGCTCGAACTTTCATAATTCAATTACACGGAGAATTGAACCTAATATCTATATTTCACCTCATACCATCCTTTCCCTTGAGCTACGACTCATGGGCACTCATCTTCATGCGTGTGTGATAACTGAATCTATTTATAGTATTTCAATTTGAACTTAATATTTCTGAAGAATGGCAACCATGAAAGCAAAACCAAGTATGATAAACACATAAATAATCAAGTATACAACGAGACAAGAGAACCAAATCAATTCAAATTATCACTCAAGACAGTTTATTAGAAAAAAAGAGTGTGAAATTATAACTCAAAGAATCAGCTCAACTTAAAAAAAATTGTCCGTCAACAAACCTTGGAAAATATATAGCACCGATGAGACAAATTTTCTGGTGAATCCCCAATCCGATACTTGAAATATTGAATGTGAATCTCCATTGTCATCATCTTCGCATTCATCTTCTTCGCTAAGCAAGATGGTCTTCATCCCGAACGCGTTATTTTTTCAGAAGAACACTATGCATTCTATGTTAACAAAAGTGAACAATTGTGCGTTAGGAACTAAAAACGAGACTTGCATTTATAGTGATGTTCAAGAGATAATACCATGGGCTGGAAAAACAACCATGTAATACTTTGGGCCTAATTTCCGTAAGGCGCACCTTGTTTTCATAGATGGTTTAGTGGGAAAATCAGCGCCCTTAATAAATACATTGCTTCTTTTGGGGGATTATTTTTATTTTTATCTAATTTATTTATTGTGAAAAATTATAGGGAGTAGGTAAATTGTATCTTTGATATGATTTCCATATAAGGGCAGATCTATCCGTACTTGGCTTTAGCCTTTTTTTTTTCTTTTTTCTTTTTATAAAAAAATTTATTTGTACGAGAAAGAAATTACAAAACAAAGCCCATCGGGCAAGAGAACCCAAAGAGGTCGAAATAAAAGGGAGAGCAGACTAATAACGGCAAGTCAAACTCCCAAAAACTTTGAGAGGGCAACTCGTGCCCCAGCTTAGCAATCGCATCGGCGGTGAAATTAGCCTCCCTAAAAACATGTTGGAAGCGAATATGGCTGACAAAAGAAGAAAGGGACCAAATATCCTGAGTTATCCGAAGGATACTCCAAGGGGGCGTAGCTTTTTTGAGAATGCTATCAATGACGAGCTTAGAGTCACCTTCAATAATAATTTGATCCCAACCACGCTCAATAGCAGCAACAAGACCATCCCAAAGAGCAACACTTCCAGCCACATTTATGGAGTTTTCACCAATATTATTGGCACTAGATAACAAGACCTGACCATCACAATCCCGGATGACAAATCCCGTGAAAGCTTGAAAGTTCATGTGGGACTCATCAAAGTTAACTTTAATCCAGCCAGTAGGAGGGGGGTGCCATTTAATCATCATAGAAAAATCCTTATCTTTCTTGAGCCATGAATTTAGCTTCTAATAGTCGAAGCCCACGGTGGCCGCATCATGGACGCAGTTAGCAGGGAGGGGCTTCGAGTCTTGGAATAACAAATTGTTCCTAGCCTCCCAAATTTGCCAACAAATAAGGAGAGCCTTGGAGATAAGATCCAGCTCGGACTTGGGAGAATAAAGGCTTAGTGATAAGAGCCAAGTGTGCATGCTTTCTGACCGCTCCCGAAGAGGCTGGAGGTCATGCAAACAAGCCCAGACATCCCTAGCAAAGCAGCACTCCATAAAGAGGTGGTGGATTGTTTCAGAATGACTTTGATAGAATGGACAATCAGGGCTAATCTAAGGCATAAATTTGTGCAGTCTAGCTCTCACTTGAAGTCTTTTTTGGATAAGCAACCAGGCAAATATTTTAACTTTCGGAGGAATATTTAGTTTCCACATTTTCTTTAGCAAGTCCGCTTGACGATGGGATATCTGGTCCTGCATCTGAATATTGTAAGCACTTTTGATAGTGAAGGAACCATTGGGGTTGGGACCCCATATCAATTTATCCTATAGATTAGTTCTAGGCAAAGGAACATATAAGATTTTATCAATCAAATCCTCATCTAACACCTGAGCTAGTTTGATCTTGTCCCAAGAGTTATTTGTAATAAAGTCTGCAACTTTCATATCAAGATTTAAATAGCCTCTTTGGTGCTCGGGGATGAGGTCTAGGAGTGGGAAAGGCAAAACCCAATGGGAGGTCCAGAAAGGAATAGAACCACTATTACCCACATCCCACATCAGACCCTTGCACAAAACCTATCTAGCTTCTAAAATAGATTTCCAAGCAACAAAATGGTTGACTTTTTTCTTTAGATTAAAAAAAAGTTCATGTCTAAGATATTTTTGAGTAACCACATTAACCCACCAGTTTGATTCGTCGGTAATGCATTTCCACCCCAACTTTGCAAGAGCATCGAGATTAAAAAGCTTTACCATTTTCATACCTAGGCCACCTCGGTCTTTAGGCATACAGACATCCTTCCAAGCAACAAGATGAGTACCCTCCTTGCCCCAAAAGAAAGATCTGCAACACCTGTTCATCTCTTTAATCACCTGTGGGGGACACTTAAAACAAGATAAGACATGATTAGGCATACCATAAACATTTGATTTAATGAGAGTCAACTTACCGGCTCTAGAAAGGGTATTAGCTTTCCACCTAGCAAACTTAGATCGAATTCTGTCAATTAGCTTTCTTGCATTTTGGGGGTTCTTCCAAAAAATAATGTTTTGGATGCCTAAATACTTACCAATCGTGGACCTGTGTTGCATTTGGAAAATAGTACTAATATTGTTCTTGACACTTGAAAGAATTTTAGGGGGAAAATAAATTGAGGATTTATGGAAGTTTATGTGCTGGCCGAAGGCTTTAGAGAAAGCCTTAAGGACAGAGAGAATTTTTCTTGCCGCCATTGGTGTAGCTTTGGATAAAATTAGGCAATCTGCAAAGACTAAATTAGAGATTCTATAACCAAATGGGGAAGACAATAAGCTAACCTGGGTTCTAGTGGACTTAGTTAACTTATTGAGTTGCCTAATAAACGATTCCATGCAGAGAATAAAAAGATAAAGGGATAGGGGATCCCCTTGCCTAATCCCTCTGGACGGAATGAAAAAACCTTCTGTTTTGCCATTGAGGATAACCGAGAAAGAAGTCGTAAAGATACAGTTCATAACTTTGTCACACCAAAAGGCACTGAACCCAAACTTGAGTAAACAAGCTCTTATATAGTTCTAGTCTAAAAGGTCATAGGCTTTCTTGAGGTCTAATTTGAGTGCCATCGCTCCACAAGAACTTTTCTTCCTCTTAAAGTCACTAAATAATTCATGGGCAATTAAGATATTGTCAAAAATGGATCTCCCCGGGGCAAAAGCTCCTTGATTGGGAGAGATACACTTGGCAAGGATAGGCCTCAGTTGAGTAATGATGATCTTTGTGATAACCTTATAGGTCACATTACAAAGACTAATAGGTCTAAAGTGATCCACAATCTCTGGGTTATCATTCTTGGGGATAAAAGCAATATTGGTGTGGTTGATGGGGTTGAGAGGAAGATTGTTCAAAAAGAAATCCCTAACCAGGTGAATGAGAAGGTGCTTAGTCTCAGCCCAGTACTGATGGAAAAAATTGCATGTAAACCATCATGGCCAGGTGCTTTAAGTGCACCAATGCTTTTAACGGCTTCAAGCACTTCCAACTCAGAAACACTAGCCATGAGGACCGAGTTGTCCTCAGTGGAGATACACGGATCAATAATGCTGATGAAATCCTGAACACTAGCAGGAGCAATAAGATCAGATTGTGTAAAACACTTCCTAAAAGCCTCAACAAAGACAGTACCCAAAAGAGGCATATCAATCCAAGCACCACTATTATCTTTAATTCTATTGATGTGGTTTCGTTTCTTATGGATGGTGGCAAACGTTTGGAAGAACTTTGTGTTTTTATCCCCATGCTGTAGCCAGTTTGCCCTAGATCTTTGAGCATAGAAAATTTCTTCATTCTCAAGGAGGGATCTTAGGTTGAGGTTAAGTTCACTATTCTTATTAATGAGGAAAAATGAAGTAGGAGAGTTAGCAAGTTGGCTCTAGATTAAATTCAAATGTTCTTGGGTTTCTTTGAGTTTTTTAAATAAATTCCCAAAGATCTCATAATTCCAATTCCTTAACCCGGTTTTGAATACATTACAGCTGCTAGAGAATTGTTGGGCCAAGTTTCCATCATAGGTTTGAGACCAAGACTGATTTACCACACGAGGGAAATTAGTGTGTGAAAGCCACATGGCCTCCATCCTAAAAACTTTTTGAGAATCAGTTCTGGGAGTAAAGCTAGTCAAAATAATAGGACCATGATCTGCTACAAATAGGAAGATTTAGTAACACATAGTTGGGAAACATGGTCAGCCACAGGATTGGCTAAAACCCTGTCAAGCCTCTCAAAAATAATAGAATCATCCTTGTGCCATTGGACCAAGTGAAAGGAACACCTTAAGCTTAAATATATAAAGAAATGTAGTACAATTAAATATTAGCTTACTACCTCATAGCCACACATAGCACTTTTTTTTTCCTTAGCCAACTAAAGGGACAAGATCATGCAAACATAACTTACAAAAAGATTTAAAAAGGAAAAGTAAAACATTAGAACATTAAAATAACACAACTTACACTTTTTTCCCTACTCCATTATTGTTTGTGATTCGTCAAACTCAAATACAACATTAATATATTAGAACATCATTAAATTAATGGTACCAAGCTCCGAATCTTCCCCAATCTGCATGCAATCTAAGGTATTACCTCACCTTTATTTCTCAAGTTTCTGATCTTTATTCATTGGTTGTTTGTTTGCTAATTAATTGGCTCAAATTTGTAGTTCTACTGATTCGTGTGTTTTTTTTTCTGGGTTTGGTTGTACTTATATGTGTTAGTATTTGGAAAAAGAATTTCTAAATTTGACCAAACTATAGGCCTCATTCGCGTTTAGTTATGTTGTTTTGGGGCTTTAGCCCCATTACCCAAAAAAAAATCTAGACAATTTGAATTATTATATATTATATTATAGAAGAAGTCAAGAAAAAAAAATTGAGCCAGACCCTAAATAAATTCATGGTTCCGCCATTGTTTCCATACTACACAAAAAGCATGAATTCTTTTACATAATGCACACACACAAAATAAAAAGTGGACCTTATATATTCTTAATTTCACACACACAAAAAGGTGTTTTTTTT
Organism: Prunus mume; assembly: GCF_029339155.1. NCBI lineage: Eukaryota > Viridiplantae > Streptophyta > Magnoliopsida > Rosales > Rosaceae > Prunus > Prunus mume. Next base: position 4,873,424 of record NC_142703.1, on the reverse strand, counting down.
TCCCACAAATATCTTTTAGTTTATTGCAATAAATTAATCATGGGAACAAGATCTCATCAGCTAAAATTATATTTACACTTGGACAATAACATAGGAAAATGGACAAAACTACACCTAATGCCTGTTTGGCATTTCTTATTTGGGGTAATAAGTGATTTAAAAAAAAAAAAATTTGAAAGCCCAACCCGTTTGGTAATAAATATAAAAATCACTCTTTGATCTTAATTGCTGTCAGACAAATTAGTTTGGAGAAGTAGCTGCATAGCTACTTTCAATTTTGGATTTCTCGAAAATCAATTTGGGAGTTTAATGAATTTTTCATAATATCAAAAATAGTCTTTAACAACTTTAGAATTTACATCATTTGTCCCTTTTATTTCTCTTCCTCTTCTCTGTTCACGTATCTTCTTCTTCGTTCATGTCTCTTGTGCTTCTTTTACAAGAAATTTGGGCACATGAAGAGATAATATAGAATATATATAAGAAATGGCTGGAAAAGAACAAGAGTAAAGGAACTAATAAACCAGATGCCACCAAGCAAGGAGAAAAATGATCATGGATCGAATGCATTAAGTAGCTAGTATTTCCGTTGGTTTTGTTTTCCTTTTTGAGCTAGTTTATGTAGTTTGCATTCTTTCCATAGCAAGGAAGTTATAATCATTCTATAGGATTATAAAATCAAACTTCAACTTGGAGTTTGATAAGTCTGTTTCGATTTTCTGCAATAAAGTTTGGTAGACAAAAAATTTGATTTGGTATATTAGTTCAACTACAAAGTTCTTAACAGTAGCATTATCGCATATACAAAATGGTCTGCATGGAGTGTGAAAGAATTTTCATGGAAAAGAAAAACAGTAAGGGAACACTTGACACAGAATACTTGGGAAATCGTTTAAAGCCAATTGCACACATTGGTTATTCTCTTAGGATCAACAAGGAAAATAAATAGACTGATGAGAAGCAAGAAAACAAGCATTATTTTGGACAATTTCAGTAGACTGAGAATGTTTTAAGTAAGATAAGAGGATCACACACTAAGGATTGAGAAAAGCAATGAAAATAAAGTTACTGAAGAGGCACAAGTTTGAGAATTGTTGGATTCATCTCAGAGTTATAAGACTCATTAGAAATCAAGAACAAACAAACTCGAAAGATGGAACAATAGATATTAGTGATCTGAAGCCTAGTTCAGTCAGTAATATATTAAATGTTTGCTGGACCTTCTTCACAACCTTAATAATTAATTTGATTTATAGGTTGGATGGAAGATAAAGCTTCACTTTCTTGGAAGAAGAATAAGTGAGAATATTTTGTCTAAGATAATTGGATGGCTTCATTCAAGAAAGGGGATAAGGAGATCTTTAATGAATCAGGCCCTCAAATAAACGGAAGTCAAATCAAGTTTGGGATTGCAGGACCAAGATAGAGTTGAATTATTTAAAGTAATGGAAACTGGATACAAGAATTGATTTCAAATCGCCTTCATAAAAGTTCTTAGAATTACTAAAAAAGATGGAATAAGAAGTTCTGAGTCCAAAAAAACTGCAGGAAACAGTGAGGAATTCTTGATACATGTATGGAATAAGAAGCATTGTTTTTAGACTAGTGAAAATCTGTTCAAAGAGAACTGCATCTCGTGACTCTAATGCAAGATAGACAAGGAAATTAATGAACCAAAGAAGGTAATATAGAGGAAGGAATTTAGCACCATTGTGGACAATTGCTATAAACTTAGCATGATTTAAGTAGTTGAATGGATCACACAATGAAAGAAATAAAATTCAAATGGAAAAGAAAAGTCTAGGGATAATTGGAATTTTCTCGGGTATCTAGAACTTACAAATAAACTTTCAAGCACTGGAATTCTTCTATATATATTATGAGTTGACACTTACAACTCTACCTTCTTGAATAAAGAAATAAGTAAGGAAATTTCCGTTATTAATAGTTGGTTTCATTTAATAAAGGGGAGAAGAAAGTTTTAAGAAAAGAAGTTAAAGAATTTAAAGTAAAGTTCAAGATGTTGTAGAAAGTTTGGTCATATATATATATATATATATATATATATAGGTGAAGGGGTATTGGACAACACGAAGGAAATCACTAAGGAAATTGTACATAGGTGAACGGGTATAAGTCCTATTTACAGAAGAATATTGCTAAGACTCTCAGAAGTTGATGCCTGCAAGTTATATTTTGGCTTGGTGGTGGCATTACAAATCTGAAATGTTCAAGAAGGATCATATATCATATTTCGATATTACAATCTGAGTTCATGCAAGATTACTTTGCATGCTATAAGACATAATGTTTTGGTAATAGTATATTGGACTCAATATTTATTCGATTGTAGAATGATAGCAGAACTGTAGTCTTTTGATCTAAGGCAACAGGAGAGCGATTGGTTCCTGTATACAGTTTGGTGATCAATAAAAGCATTGCATAAGGGTATATACAATTAGGACAAATCTTAAAGTTTCCATGATAGGCAAGACAAGCTGTAAGGACTGTAAAAGAGAAAACATTGAGGGTTTTACACAAGTTTTGTCTACAAAAAGGTTTAGAGAAAGACTCTTCAAGTCGACATCTATATTGGTTTTGATAATTGTCTGCAATAATCTGAAGAAGTGTTGGACAGAAACTCATTGCAATTTTCCAAACCAACGAGCATGACTTTACTAGATAGCTTGATGCCTAGGATTAGTGGGAGCTTTTTGTTTTGTTTCGATTGGATATTCACAAGAAGGTTGGTTATGGTTATTAATAAATTGTGGTTATTTCAACTGATTACTTCTTTTAAATTTTGACAAATGAATATAGTGATATCTGTTTTGTGGAATAAGCTAGCTTTAAAGACTGCATATGATATCTATTCATGAAAGTGTCAAGACTGTTTTTGCAAGAAGAGATTACAAAATCTCATAAAGAGGACTGAGATGATAATGACATTAAAACACATTTGGAGTAAGTCATGTTCATCTTTTGGTTCTAATTCGATGGAGTCTATGTGATAATAAAATCTGTATGTGTAATTATAAAGATCTTGGGTGACTTAACTCAATACATCTTGATAGTTCCATGCAGTTTTTTATTATTGAAAGGGACTTGTTAAGGAACAATTCAATTCTTTTTTAGTTCAATGGCCATATAGAAATCATACAAAGGCTTTGATGATTATTTGACCAAGTGGGAGAATGTTACATATTTTATGTTTTAAACCACTTTAATGTGGTCTTCTAATCATCATAGAAGATCTAAGTCTTTGTACTGATTAATAACTTGATTAGAATTGGTGTTTGGTTCTAAGGGAAGTTATGTTTTATAGAAATCCTTGTTCTAACAGATTCCTTATGTGTAATCGATTAGAACACCATATTCCAGTGCAATTAGGATAGCTCTTGTATTCCTTGATGGGATAGGAATTTTGAGTTAATGCATATAAATATCAAGTCTCTGCTCAGACGATCAGACTAGCAAAAGGCATTCAAAACCCCATCTAGATAATAGCTTAAAGGATCGTTCTGAGTAGAAGAACTTGGTTACTCTCTATTCAACTATGACTGCATCACTCAATGGCTTACGATCAAGGTTAGTGTTTTAATATGTGCAATATATATATTAACATGAGTGTCTTTGGAAGAATCTTGGGGTTCCTCTGATTCATAAGAGGGTGACTAGAGTTGCCTATGAAGGAATAATTTATAAGGTTCAGAAACGTTTATCTTCTTGGAAAAGTCACACACTTTCTATTGTTGGTAGGCTTACTTTATTACAGTATGTTATTGTTGTTATCCCCATGTATACTATGCAAACTGCTCAATTGCCTATTTCAGTTTGTGAGAAGCTTGATCAACTAAAGAAGAATTTTCTTTGGGGCCATACTGCTGCTCAGTCTAAGGTGCATTTAGTGAATTGGGATACTATTTATAAACCTAAGAGGGCTGGTGGTTTGGGGCTCAAGAAAACTTCTTTGATGAATCAAGTTCTTTTAGTCAAACCTAGTTGGAGGTTACTCCAAAATGATCAAGATCTTTGGGCTAAAGTGTTTCAAGCTAAGAATTTGCGTCATAGGGATGTTCTTGCTGCTAAATATCTCCATTTTCATTCTAGTTCTAGTGTTTAGAGGGGTATTTTGTATGGAGCTCAGATTCTTCCTAATATGAAGAGTGGGTATGAGGGATGATCTTTTGTTTTGGATTGATAATTAGCTCAGTTGTGGGCCGCTTTCCTAATATGCTCTCATTGAGTTGTCTGAGGACATGTTGCAGTTAAATGTAAGTGATTTCTTGGAAGATGGGGTGTGAGACATCAATTGTCTATTGTTATGTCTACCTGAGAATATTGTGCAGTTGATTATAAGTACCCATGTTGGTTTTGTTGGAAACGGTCAAAACCAATGTATTTGGAAGCTTACTTCAAATGGTACATTCTCTATTAAGTCTGCTTGTGGTACATTCTCTATTAACTTCAAATAGAAATTTTTTAATTTTTTAAATTTAAAATTCATAAAATTTTTGTTTTCTTTTTAAAATTTTATGAATTTTAATTATTTTAAAATATATATTAAATTTTAAATACATGTGACACTATATTATTGTAGATGTGGGCTCCATATATATGCCACATCAACAAACTAATGAAGTTTTAAAAAAATAATTTAAAATTCATAAAATTTAAAAATGAAAAAAACTAAAGATTTAGGGTTCATAAATGGTCCTTAAGATTAAAATCCTTCTATAAATGGGTTTTTCATTTATAAATAATTTTGAAAAGAAAACCAAAATTTTATGAATTTTAGATTAAAAAATAAAAAAAAATTCGTAGGGACCATTTGTGATAAGTGTGTAAACCTCAAGGATGTTTTGTGATATATATGTATGCCACGTCGGCAAACTAACAGAGTTTTTGACATAACCTAACGGCATGGACTATTTGTGATTGCACATACTAACCTTGAGGACCATCAGTGACAAAAAAAAATATTAAGGATGCAATCTGATAGTTTCGTAAACCTTATGGACGTTTTGTGATAATAAGCCTTTATTAATTGTGTCTTAGCATGTTGACTAGGATTTGACCCTAAATTTTTATTGTGTGGGTTTCGAGTCGTTCATCAAGTCGAGTCAAAAATTGTCTCCCCTAATTTCAAACTAAAAAAATAAAATACTTATTATGATCTTCAAATCCTTACAAGAACAACCTTCTAAGATCATGTTCATTTACAAAATACATCACCGCCACTCGGATCCGGCCCAAAATACATCACCCCTCAAAGATTAAGGAAATGGAGAAATTCCACTAATAACTTGTTCGACGATATGGGAGATGTGTCAATTCGACAATCTGGTTGGAATTTGTATGCTATAATAGCTTGGGGAATTTTGCCTCTACCACCATTTTCTTTGATTGAATCACTTTCTTGTTCTATGTATGGTCACAGCGACTGTGATATGGATATGTTTAATGTGGTTTGGGTCAATGGATGTGCCAAGTAAGTGTAGAGTGTTTTTTGTTTTGTTGGTTATTATGCTAATAAGTGCATATTGTGAAACTAAATCGATTTATTTTTTGTTACATTGAAATGAATCAAATCTTTGATCTAACTAATCACTCTACTACCTCGCTACTTAGGCTAACCTCGAGAATGTCGAGTCTAACTTATTGAGTCTTTCTAATCTAACTTTTTTGTTTGTATATTTTTTTCTTTTTCCAACGAAGTTCTTCGTTGACCTTAAAAAAACTCAAGTTTGATTTAAGGAGAAAAAGAAGACATAGGACAATCTACCATTAGTTTTCGTACATTTCTTAATTAAATAAAATTTATTATTGCTCAAAAAAGAAAGTTTGATTGGTTTGATTATCTATGCACAAAGTGAATACTAGTCTCCTCAAGGCTAATATGATTAGGCAGGACGAAGAGCTGAAGAAGCATGGTTGACTAAGTCCGGGTCTTATGAGAAATCTCAATAGTGGCCGACCCATGGATTAATTAGGCATGCCCTGCATGATCTGTAGGACGTTTGATTGTTTACATCCATGCCCCTGCATTTAGTACTATTTTCATTAAATTTTATTTCTCTTTTGATGGGTACTTATGGTAATTTCAAGTTGAGTGGCCTGGAGATATGGTTTGATGTATGGGCTGTATTCATCATTGGAAATGATTCCGTTTGAGAGCCAAGCACCACGTGGCAGCATCCCATAGATGAGGGTATCTGCCACTGTGACAGAGCAGTGGCATTTTCGTCATTTTGAGTCGACTGCTGGCTCTTTCCCAGAGTGAGATGGAGCCACAGAGAGCGATTATCCAGGGGCGGTGCCCTTAGCATTCCTCCTTGCTTTTGCTATTTTTTGCTTTATTATTATTGGATTTTCTTGCATCCAAGCATTCGCACTTGTTATGTGCATTGGTGCGTGGCAGAATCTAATTGCACGAAAGGGGCTCTTTTGATTAATTAGAAAGATGTAGCGTTAGTGGTGCGTGGATGTGTGTCGCTAGTATTATCGTTGATTTTGTATCAAAAATGCGTGCTCTCTATTTTGATACAAAATCAACGATTGTACTAGCATCACACATCCACATTGATTTTGTATTAAAATGTGTGCGCTCCATTTTACCCCACATATATCAATGATTTTGATAGCGTTACGCATCACGCACGACTTATGCTAGCATAACTTTACTCATAAAATATTTCTCATTTTAGATAAATATTAATGTTTTGACTTTATTTTTATGTATTATGGCGAAGCGTTAAATTTTTTCAATGTGCGCATTCATTTAGTGAACTTCCTATATAGCACACGCTATTTGAGCGAAGCATACACGATGTTACTAAGGCATGACTATTGTGTTTAGCTTGAGCGAAGATTTAAGTTAGATAGGTCATCTCATATCAGAATCAAATATGAGATGTCAACACTTCTCACTTACCATGTAAATTTGAAAAAATACAATCATATATTTCCACCCATCATTATTCATAAAATACATTTTAAGGCTTATTATCACAAAACGTCCCTAAGGTTTACGAAACTATCAGATTGCATCCTTAATATTTTTTTGTGTCATTCATGGTCCTCAAGGTTAGTATGTGTGATCACAAATGGTCTTTGCCATTAGGTTCTGTAAAAAACTCCGTTTGTTTGCTAATGTGACATATATATAGCTATATATATTACAAAACATCCCTGAGGTTCACCCACCTATCACAAATGGTCCTTGCAAAAATTTTTAAATTTTTAAATTTTTAAAATTTAAAATTCATAAAAGTTTGGTTTTCTTTTAAAATTTTATGAATTTTAAATTATTTAAAAATATATATTATATTTTAAATACATGTGACACTATATTATTGTAGATATGGGCTCCATATATATGCCACATCAACAAACTAATGGAGTTTTAAAAAAAAAAATTAAAATTCATAAAAAAAAAAATTAAAAAAAAGGGTTTAGGGTTCATAAATGGTCCTCAAAATCCTTCTATAAATAGTTTTTTCATTTATAAATAATTTTAAACAGAAAACTAAAATTTTATGAATTTTAAATGAAAAAATTAAAAAAAATTGTAGGGACCATTTATGATAGGTGTGTGAACCTCAAGGATGTTTTGTGATATATATATATATGCAATGTTAGCAAACTAATGGAGTTTTTGACGGAACCTAACAGGATGGACCATTTGTGATCGCACATACTAATCTTGAGGACCACAAGTGACAAAAAAAAAAAAAATTAAGGATGCAATCTGATAGTTTCGTAAACCTTAGGGACGTTTTGTGATAATAAGCCTACCTTTTAATTATTAATTCAAGATGTGGAAATAGAAGCACTCTTTGCTTTTAGTTGTTGGGCTCAACATATGACCAATGAACTAGAAATTTGGTAGGCATAATATTGATGTATTATACTGTTTCACTACAAAAGAACCTAAAGAAAGAAAGAAAAAAGATATTTAGTTATATACTCATTCTTAGTACTAGTTATATAAATAAACCATACACAATTTAATTTCTATAAACAAACCCCAAAAAAAAAAAGGCAAAAAATGACAGCTGGCCGTATTGAATTTAACTTTGATGCCCTATTGAGTGTATTGGATTTTTTTAATGAGGTTTTGGGGTTGGGCTTGCTTTAAGAAATCAATGGCAGTTTTGTAATTTATAGGGAGTTGGAAGTCTCTTTGTTATGTTGTAAATGAGCTTTGTGTGTGTTTCTAAAGTATATTTCATGTTGGGTTGTTTTATAATTTGGGTCCCTATATTAAGTAGGGGTGGCATTTTAGACCAAAAAACCAAAAAACCGCAAAAATCAACCGACAATTTACCTCAATGGAACCGCAATCACGGGAAACCGAACCGCATTTGCGATTGCAATTGCGGTATTTGATTTTCAAAACTTGCGGTTACCGCAAACCGCGACTATATTTTAAATAAATAAAAAATTGCATTTTGTAGATAACATTGGTGCTCAAACAACACAATGGGGTCCTTCAAATCCACTCACCACCACCAACACTTGAGTTTGTAACATTAGTGCATTGTATTTTCCTTTTAGTTTGTAACTTTAAGTAACTTTGAATTGAATTTTTCCTTTGGGTTATAACTTTAATTCATTTTACATTGCATTTTCCTTTTGGTTTGTAACTTTAAAGGATTTGGAATTGGAATGCTTGAGAAGTTGAGGTTGTGAATTTATTTATTTAGGTTGTGAATTTATATTTTTGGGTTAAAGTATGCTTGAACTCAAAAGGCTTCAAAAGAAGCATCAAAATTAGGCATAAAATGTGAAAGATTGGATTTTTATGACACAAAAAGAATTTGCGATTTTAAACCGCTAATTCACGATAACCGATTTTTTCCGGTTTACCGCAACCATGCCGCAAATAGTCATCGGTTTGCGGTTTGGACAAAAATTCGCGTTACCGAACCGCAACCACCCCTAATATTAAGTATAATAATGAATCTCTAAAAAAAATAAAAATAAATGGGGTAGTAATTAACAACAACAACAAAAAAGAAGAAGACATTTTATGCTGACTTAAGTGTTTGTGTTTTGTATCATTGAAAAAAAAAAACAAGTGTTCGTGTTTGCTGATACAAAGTGCAATCACCTCTTACAAATGGACATAATTTTCTCTTAATTTTCTTCGACAATATAACAACATTCCATTAATAAACTAATAGAAGAACAATCATAATTATTATATGGGATTTTTGTTGAAATGTTACCTGAACTTATATGAAATGACCTGACCCAATTTCCACTTTGGAAATCGGGTCGAAACTGCTTAAAATCGACACTGTAAACGTGGGTCGTAAATGACCAAAATGCCCTGAAAACAAAAGCACAATCGAGGACTCGATTCGTGGCTGCACTGATAATTGTAGGTGCCTCTACGCCTTTTGAGGATCAAGCCACACGTAGTTCTTCCTTTGTTCGGTCCAGAATGGTTTGTTTATCTCAGAATCGTTTATTTATCTGTTAAACTCGCTCTAGGGCTGACCATTCTGGAGTATCCGGGACTCCGTTTTACGATCCTGGGAAAGTCTAGATTAACATACTTGGAATTAACTATGATCCAACGGTTCAAACGTATTGGACCCGGAAATCGCACAGTAGGCGAGATCCGTTCGGGGTTCAAACGATATCCAAATTAAGATCCGTGAAATCCTACGCACTCATGAGGACTAGGAGATCATTCTAGGACTAACTGTGATCCCAACCCTTCTGCCCATGCGCCGCCACACGCTCTGGCAACACGTGGTGCCTAAAGAGATAACGCCTCGTCGGAAAAACTCAACATCTAGGCTCAAGACTCCTATCCTAGGTATAACACCCCATTTGGAGTCACTTTTGTTCTTGGACCTCCCCCAAAAACTGGCCGGAAGTAGCCGAACAGTGACCCAAAATTTGCTAAAACCTAGCTCGTAAATCGAGCTATCTATGCTGGAAATTTCTGAAATCCTATCCAACCAGCAGCTAGAGCATGAAAAATAGCTAGAAATTCATACCTCACTCGTCCGATTTGGTGGCCGGACGACGGAGAACGAAAGCTTGGAAGTTCTCAAAAATCGCCCAAAGACCGCTTTGGCTGTTTCCGCGACTACGACGGCGGATCAAGGCTGGGATGGTCTGAGACTGAAATAGGGGAGTAAGGTGGTTCATTTGGCACCGGTCTTGCTCGAATTGGTGTTCGGAGCTGAGAGAAATCCTCTCCTAAAGTCGGCTGGTCGAGTTCTCTAACTGCAGAAAAATCTAGGTTTATAAAAACTGGAGTTCGAGATATTTACGAATATGTCACTGAACTTCTTTTGATCGTAACGCTTTCGTTACAACTTCAATTCGAGTTCACTACGTATCTACGGACTCGTTTCGTCGCGCTTTACGCAAAGATACAACTGAAATCCCCAAATTCCTTCCCGGTCAAAATGTCAACTTTTATACTATTAAAATATTGTAGGGGTATAGTGGTCTTTTACCAGAATTAATTAATAATTAAATATTAATTAAGGACCGGGTTGTTACATTATACCTCATTTTCAATTTGTCACCTTAAAGAAAAATTTAAGAGAAATGTCATCTTAATTTTTGAAAATCCATGATTTGTCATTTGACTTTAACACCATCTAATTTTCCATATATTTGAAGATAGACCTCTCTCTCCCTTTCTCTCCCATCCCAAACCCACCCGCCCCCAAAACACATCGCGCAACACCCCCTCCCCTTTCTTCTCTCTCTCTCTGAGGATGATAAGGTACACACTCTCCCAGATATTAGCTCACCCCTCGTAAATTTTATAAGCTACGTAACCCACATACTCCCACAAATAAAGTTGCAGCCACTTATTATATTTTATTATACAAAGCCAAGAATGAACTTGTTTGGTTTCTAATTTCTCTAGACTAATTGAAGAACCTATTATAATATAGAAGAAGCCATAGAAAAAAAAAAAAAAACCCCAGCCCAATATAAATTCTTGGTTCCACCCTTGTTTGAGTGGGATGAGGGAATTTGTGTGTGGAGGAGGGTAGGTGTTCCATGGTAAAGAGAGACTGAGGAAGGAGAATATGGAAGGGGAAATGGATTTCAAGGTGCGCGCGTTGGTTGGAGCTGCCGATGGCACACAGGGGATGAGTGAATGTGAGATTTTTTTTTTCAATTTTAATTGTTTAAAATATATACAATTTTTATATAATGATTTTTTCATTTTTAAAATATCCTTGAAAATGGAAAGACTAAAATACTCTTAAAATGGATGGAAAATTGGATGGTGTTAAAGTCAGATGACAAATCCTGAATTTTGAAAAATTAAGGTGACATTTCTCATAAATTTTTCTTTAAGGTGACAAATTGAAATTGAGATACAAGTTCTTGTGACATTTCTACAAAAATTCATTACTATATTATTATTGTTTTGACAAAACAAAACCATGTATTCAACTTGTCATGCCCCGGACCCGAGGGTTGGAAGAAATCCAGCGCCCTGTGCCTGAGAAAAATAAAATAAAAGGTAAAATAAAAATAAGGACGAAAACATGGATTAAATAAACTTCTCTTATAAATTGGCTCCAAAATCTTACAAGTGTACAAGAAATAATTAAAACTCTACCACTCTCATCTAATTCAACCTCAGCTCGCCTATCGTTCATCTTTTTGGTTTTAAACTTGCAAGGTCTATAAAAGGTGAGCGAAACCACAACTTAGTAGAGACATAAGACCTCACCACAGTAAATTGATATAACTAAATTAAATGACATGCAGTCACATAACAAATTAAAGATAATAATACATGAATGAGCTTTGATTCTACCCAACCCGTTAATCTATATAATAGGGCAAACAAATTTGCATGTACCATACCATGCATTTTACCATTGTAATTCTGAATGCCCCATTATATAAACTAACACTCATCTCAATCATCCTATAATTCCCCTTTTCCTAGTCATCTTGTCTAAACCATTGATCTCCAAGCCCAAATCACCATCGATATCCTAATCTTGTATGCACAAGGGCTAGCCTGAACTTGGTCCCTACAATGGTTAGGCTCAGCTACAAAAGATTGTTCCTATTAACCTCTTTTTCATAATTTCTTTATTAACCCAAGAATTTCAACCATCACCAATAACATATGAACATGTCAACATTAATCAAATTATAATGATAACAACACGTAAACACCCAATATCAAGAATATCAAATAATAATATCATGCATAATATAGTGTTCACAAAATTTATTTAAATCAATCTCTGTAAAGGCTCCCCAAGAAGCCCCATACCTTGATTCCAAAGCTAGCTCCAAGTTAATAACACACAAGCAAAGCTTTCTATCTCCTCCAAGAATTTCGTCACCACTCTCTCTCTTCTTTCTCTTTTACTTTCTCTATTTCTTTCGCTTTCTTTCTTCTTCTTCTTCTTCTTCAAAATTCTTCCTCTCCCTCTCTTTCTTTTTACTAGTAAAGTGAACGAAAAACTCATATGAAATATTCTTCTCAAACTTCAACTATTTATAGGTGAAAAAGTCATGATTAAAACCTATTACTAGATCTTCCACCTCGTCTTTATAGCTGGGATTACTCAGCACTTTAGTCATCCATATAGATTGCTTATAGAGCAACCTAAATTCATCACCAACAACCACTTCCTCCAATAGACTCTCCACGATAGTTTTTCAAAGAAACAGAATAAGAGAGAATGAAGAAGACAAGAGGAAGAATGAAATAATTGGCTGCATGATTTTGAGAAAGCTGCTGTATCTCATCTTACATACAAGATAATATTAGGCTCATTGTATTGGGCTAAAAAGAAAATAAATGGGTTTGCTAAAACCCAAAAACTTGGGCTAAAATAAAGAACCAAAATATTTATTTGTGTATTTATTTAACATCTAAATTTCTATTTTTTATTATTAATTATAAATAAAAAACGTGTCTTTACACAACTCTATCATTAATTCTTTTTACCCGCAAAAGGGTTAATTAAGGAGGGTAATGAAAAATAGGCAGGGGGCTAGGACCCTTCAACAGCCATGATTGAGACCCTAAAACAAAAAGTGATTTTAAGTGGATTGGTTCCAATTTATAGTTTATCACAAATAGAGGCCTATTCTAATATGACATTTTATTAAAAACACCTTTCAAGTTCAATACTTTTAAAAAACTTCATCCTGTATTTTTAAATGAAAAAATTATAACACACTAAGGATCAATTAGAAAATGACAGGTGACTAGTTGAGGGGGTTATTTCTCCAAATAGACTCTATAAGGGTTTTTGTATAAAATGTCATGCTGAAATGATCCTATTTGTGAAAAGTCCTCCAGTTTAATTCATAGACCTTTGGATTAAGAAGAGTTTTGAGCCCAGTAAAGCTCTAAGCTCACTCAACAAAACCTTTTCAAACAATTTATACCTTTAAAAATGCACACACCCAAAGCTCTAAGCTCTAAGCTCACTTATGCACTGGTCATGACTACCGACCAAACAGGGAAGGACCTTTCCCTTTGGAGGTAGGAAAATCATGATCGGGATAGCGAACCCCATATTATTCATGTATTAACTGAAAGCCACAAAGTTTGTATAATTTTTCAATTATACCCATATTAAATCAAATAAAAAAAGAGTGCATTTAATGATATATTGTAATTCTAAATTGTTACCGGTGACAAAATGGTCATGAAAAATGTGCATTGAATGTTGACTCATTTTCCCAAATTTTCCCATGATGAGGGAAAACAAAACCCAAGTTGAGAGGAGGGCTTCACTTTCCCCTTACTTTCCCATGTGCCAGACAATCATTTCTCATGTATAAACTTACCAAATATGAAAAAACAATTGATTTCTCATCCCCAAGACTCATTTCCCATGAATCAAACGGGGCTTAAGAAGTACCACCATTGAGAGAAAACAAGAAATTTCAGTATTTGTATAGAAACTAACGAATATTTAAGAATTTTCAGTTGAAGACTATCGAACCAACACATAATTTTTTAGTGAGGGTACCAAAATAATTTATTATGAAGTTTTGTTTCAAGATTTAATGGGTTTTAGCCATTATCTTTGTTAGGATTTGGTGACAGTTTGTTGACGTCCATCAACATATTCGGTTGTGGCAGTAACAGAAAAATTTGTGAGCTAATTAGTATGAAAATGGTAAAATTGGTGGAAAATGAAAAATTATCACACCATGTCTCATTTGGAGGCTCAAAATAGAAGATTTGATGTTTCGCTTGTAAAAAAAAAACTTTATTTTCATTAACTTGTGTAATATTTTTTATGCCATTAATGGCTATTGTTCACTTTGCTAAACAATGTAGGGTAGGAGGGATAGTAGGTTTTTGGGAGCTTGAAGAAGATGATGCTTGGGTTGTAGGTTATCTAAAGTGAGATTTGAAGGGTGCAATCAGAAATAAATTTTAACTTAAAAATTCACAAGGGAACCTTGATTGGCTGGGACCCGGGTATTGTCCGCCTACAATCTCTACGCCAATAAAGAAAACCATAAATATCTCTAATTACGGTCATGTACAATTTAGCAGCTCCAATGAAATAAAAATACTCGTCACTTTTTAAATTTTACAGTTTAGCTAGTGCGACTAGTCAGGATCCCATCATTATCATCACGCTCGGATATGATAATGATGAGAGCCATGACCTTGGAACATGTAAGAAGAGGGAAGGACTTGGGGAAACATTGATGGTAAATTTCAGTTTACTACTCTGAATTTTACCCAACATTAATGGACTCACTCATGTGGTGACACATGAACCAACATATTAATTAATAATTAATTATTTAAAAGTAGAAAAAATAAAATAAAATAAAGTCCGTCCCTCGTTTTCTCTCTTCCACCCCACCCTCCACCTCTATCCCTTCTTCCCCAACCCCGGACACACACACACACACAAAACCCGGACAACCACCAACCCACTGAATCCATTCCAGTTATGACCTAGACGATGCAAGTAATCGCTTATCATATCATGAGAAGAAAAAAAAAATTCAAGAAATGATCACAATTCCTCACATGGGGAATAACTTGTGTTTTGACTTTGCTTTTGTAATGGTTAAGTCGTTGCTAATATTATTCAATTTCATTCCAATGTGGCCATAAGTTTTAAATTTTTCTCACCAAAAAAATACAAATATATATATATATATATATATATATATATAAAGGAGACTTCCAAAGATGTATGCAAAAAATAAGAAGATATATGATGAAAAACATAGTAAAGTTGTACCATATAAAAGTTGGAAGTCATTTGTTCAAATGGTTGTGTGAGAGAGCATATGTTCATGTAACATACTATCATAGTACTGTTAATAAATTCGAGTGCAAATACCTAAATAAGGAAAATACTTTACTCTTTACCATTAATCAATCCGAATGACGACCCCAAAATAAGGAAAATACTTTAATAAGGAAAATTCTCACCCAAATAACTATTAAGAAACAAAGTCAGGGCAATCTCGTAAATAAAGTCATAGAGCAAGGTCATTTCTATTCAGACTTGCGATGTAATGTAGTGGACAATGATGATGAGATGCTATGATGATACATGCATATATAAATGTTTACATGTACATCCATCGCATAACATAATAGGAGAGGCGAGAGTGGTAGAATAGCATTTGACTTGGTTTCAGAGAGAGAGAAAGAGAGAAGAAGAAAGAAGAAAGAGAAAAAGGTAAAGAATGAAGAAAATTCAATCGAATCGAATACAATTTTGACGTCCGCAAGGACACACTCTCGCTTCTCTCTCTACAATCCCTTTCTCTCTCTACAACTCTCTATTCTCTCTCTAAGCTAACCACCGAGGGACAGGACTTGTGCTCAGAGAGAACACAGAGACTGTGAGCAAACCCTAAAAAAGGGAACAAAAGCTGAAGTGAATTCAAATAGAATTGAAGCCGAAGGAAAATAAAACACAACTCAGTGAATAATCTAATACTGGGTTTTATGTATTAGAATCATTGTGGGTTTTTGGGAAGTCTCTCTCTTTCTCTATCACTGTTCAAAGCTCTACTGCTGGTGAGTACTGTCTACTCTTTCTTTTTTGTTTGTTTTTGGTTTCTTCATTTTGTATTTTCATTCAGTTGAAGTTCTCGATCGTTGATTTGGGGACTTTGGGTCCGATCGAGGTTGTACTTTTTTTGCCTTTTTTGCAGCTGTTGCTGGTTTAGGTTTACAAAGTTTGGATATTTAAGATTGGTTTTGGGTTTTGGGTGTGGAATTTGGGTTTTACTTGTGTTGTAGAGCCTAGTCTTTATTGGCGCTGGTTCAATTTTTTTAATTTTTGTGGGTTTGTGTTGAATTGGTGAGTTTTGGTGAATTGGTTTATTTCAGGTTATTGATTGGAGGTGGTTTTGGTTGATAAAGTGAGAAATTTTGAGATTTCTTCTCTGTGTTTGGTGGAGAGAGTTTGATTTGTTTTGATTTAGTTCTTTCGTTCAAGGCTGAGGTTATGGTGGATCTGAAAGTTCATGTAATAAACAGAGATTCATGCGGAAGCTGGTTGGGGACTGCTCTCCTCTTGAAGCTACTGAGATTGTAGAATGTTCAGAATTAGAGCCTGTCCCTTGGTATTGGGTTTCTATGGTATTTGGCTTGTGTTTGGCAAAACTCAACACGATGTGCCCAGGCACAATGCTTACCCTTTTCTATTGGTACACAATAGAGATTCTGAAACCTGTGGCCTTCGACGTAGGGGTACAATGCTATCTGAATTGAGCTCCATGCCTGGGATTTTGCGTCTTGTTATGTAATCTAGGCTTGTTGAATTCAAGTTGTTATAGATAGTTGTAATACTTTCACTTAGTATTTGTAGATTGTGATTTTGAAATTATGGTACCTTCGGGGCCGCCCACTCCAATCGGTGGTGCCCAGTCTGTTTCACCTTCACTCTTGCGTACGAATTCTGGAATGCTGGGAGGTCAAGGTGGTTCACTACCTTCCCAGTCAGGTTTTCCCCCGCTTGTCTCACCACGTAATCAATATGGTAACATGAATATGCTTGGCAATGTAGCCAACGTGCCTTCTCTCCTTAATCAGTCTTATGGAAATGGGATTCCAAATTCAGGGCTTTCTGGTCCTGGTAGCAGCCAACGTGGAGGTATGGATACCGGTGCTGAATCAGATCCACTTTCTAATGTTGGCAATGGAATGGGTTTTAGTGCGCCTTCTTCGTCATATGTTGCATCAAACATGGCTAATCCTGGTACATCTGGTCAAGGTCAGGGCCAACAATTTTCAAACCCTTCTGGTAACCAACTATTGACAGATCAACAGCAGCAGCAACTTGAAACACATAATTTCCAGCATGGTCAGCAGCCAATGCAACAGTTCTCTGCCCCTCACAACACACAGCAGCAGCAACATCAATTTCAGGCTATTCGAGGAGGCTTAGCTGGTGTTGGACCAGTCAAGTTGGAGCCCCAATTGACAAACGATCAACATGGACAGCAGCAGCAGCAGCAGCAGCAGCAGTTGCAGTCTTTGAGGAGTCTTGGTCCAGTGAAATTGGAACCCCAACAACTTCAGACCATGAGAAGCTTGCCACCTGTAAAATTGGAACCGCAGAATTCTGATCAGTCATTGTTTTTGCATCAACAGCAGCAACAACAGCAACAACAGCAGCAACAGCAGCAACAACAACAGTTCCTCCACATGTCAAGGCCATCTTCTCAGGCTGCTGCTGCACAGATTAACATTTTGCATCAACAGAGATTATTGCAGCTACAACAACAACACCAGCAGCAGCAACTCTTGAAAGCAATGCCTCCGCAACGCCCCCAATTACAGCAACAGTTTCCACAGCAGAATCTGCCTATGAGGTCTCCTGCAAAACCAGTATATGAGCCTGGAATGTGTGCTCGGCGTTTGACACATTATATGTATCAGCAACAACATAGGCCTGAAGTAAGATACCCCCATCCCATATATTTCGTTAGTCTGTTGGGTGTGACTGTTATGGTTACTGATGATGCCTACTTTTCATATAGGACAATAATATTGAGTTTTGGAGAAAATTTGTTGCTGAGTATTTTGTACCTCATGCCAAGAAGAAGTGGTGTGTTTCTATGTATGGAACTGGTCGGCAAACAACTGGCGTTTTTCCTCAGGTCTGTTGCTAGGATACAGTAATCTGGTGAACCCCATCTATGTTGGCTTCTTAACTAGTAAAATGAGGTTAATTGCGAAAGAATCTTTATGCATGCATACATGCATTTTAGCAACTGCATCTCATTTTCAACTCACTTTTATTTCAGGACAGTATTTTCAGTGTGATAGTAGCTATTTAATTATCCTTTAGATATTTTGGTTTGTTGTAACACAAATCGTTGCTGAGCTATTTAACACTCATGAGCTTTCTCTACGAAATTTTGCAGGATGTGTGGCATTGTGAGATATGCAATCGCAAGCCTGGACGTGGCTTTGGTATGTTATGCAATTTATCTTTTTGTGCCTCTTGTTGTGGTCTGCTGTTAACCAGTGCTTGTTTGAATGACATCTGGTTCTAAATATCTCTTTCATGCTATCAGTTCAATGCCATATCTTAGAGACTTTGGCTAGATATCAGTGTTAGTTTTAATGCTATATCTAGGTGTTTTGTTCATGGGCTGTTCTCTTTAGAACTAGTATCTGAGTTATTCTTGCCATACTTTCAGAAGCGACTGTTGAGGTGCTTCCCAGGCTTTTTAAAATCAAGTATGAAAGTGGTACTTTGGAGGAGCTTCTTTATGTTGATATGCCACGCGAGTATCATAATTCATCTGGTCAGATTGTACTGGACTATGCTAAAGCAATACAAGAAAGTGTTTTTGAGCAACTTCGTGTTGTTCGGGATGGTCAACTTCGGATTGTATTCTCTCCAGATCTAAAGGTAGGACATAAAAATTGTTTTCATATTACATTTTATGTTCTGCCTTCCCCGGGTGTTGATCAACTTTCTCTTCGTTCGTTCTTTTGGCAGATATGCTCTTGGGAATTTTGTGCAAGGCGCCATGAAGAGCTTATCCCTCGAAGATTACTGATACCTCAGGTTACTACCAAATGTCTACTTGTGATGGGCAGTTTTGTCCATCTGTATTACCCTTATGCTGTGTTTTCAAAACTAGGGGTTTTCTGTTCTCTTCATGTGACAAATAGAAAACGTCCAAATTGATATATTTGAAGCCATTTTTTGTGTGTTAGGATATATAAATTTTTTGGATGAAATAAGACTTAGTGTAACTGAGAAGATAAATGCTTCTGCTGACTTTGGAGATGAAAAATTTGTTGATCCTAGCAAATAGACCTATCAGTTTAAATTCAAATCTGAGCCTAATTAGATTAAAAAGTAAGTGTAGATATTTAGTTATGTTATATCAATAACCAGTGATTTTAGTAAAGGATTTATAAATTTGTGAGATTAAGGTCGGAGTAGGGTCCTACATTATGTTTATGTGTTTTGGATATGAATCTGGATACCAAACTAGCACAGTCATTGACATCCCCATCTGGTGTATATGAGAGTAATTTGAGTACATTTACCATTCATATAGTATTGTGCATTTATAATATTTACTTGCTCTATGCAGGTTAGTCAGCTTGGTGCTGCAGCTCAGAAATACCAGGCTGCTACTCAAAATGCATCATCGAATTTATCTCTTCCAGAGATACAAAATAATTGTAATATGTAGGTTCTTTATCTCTCTGTCTCATTCTTGTGCATATTTGAGCTTCCCTTTTTTTTTTTTGCCTGAAAATATTTGAGCTTACGAACAGCGCTTTTTGATAGAAATTTGGCTGTCTATTTTTAAGCCTTGTTTGTAATGGGGAATTTTGGATTGCCCTTATGCCATCTATAACTCTGGATCTCTTGTTTTTATCAGTTCATGTGCTGTACCCCTTAGGCCTACAAAAAGTATAGTCTCACATTTCTAGTAAAGACATCAGCAGTCATTAATTATTTTGTGAACAGGAAATTACATAATCAAGTTATTATTTGGCTGTATAGTTATGTAACTTTTTCTTTTCTTCTTAATTTTGCTTAGGGCCTATTAGAATGTTGCATTTTGCTCCATCTTATTTTTTCGTTAATGGCTCAAACTTGTCCGTCCTTAATTACTTATTTCAGGGCTTCTCTGAAAAAAAAAAGAAAAAAAAAAGTCTGAGACTAAAGAATATTTGATTTTGCAATTACATGGTGGCTTCATGATAAAGATCTTAATGACATAGTGAATCTAAGTGTTGAAATCTCCTGCCTCCGTTTCAACCTTTGTTCTATGTAGTGGGGCTTAGAGTTTTCAGTTAAACTACTGTATGTCTACCAAATATATGGGTGAAATGATTTTGAAAGCCTATTTATTTGTATTATTTGATGTATATGCAAAATTGGTGATTGATTGGTTTTCAGTTTGATTAATTCCTCCTGTGCAATTTTGGTTTAGGTTTGTATCATCAGCTCGGCAGTTAGCGAAAACCTTGGAAGTGCCATTAGTAAATGATTTAGGTTATACAAAGAGATATGTAAGGTGTCTTCAGGTAATTTCTTGTTTCCTTGCATAGGCACCGTGCATTATGATGGTCCTTGTGTACTAGGAGCCTTACGGTGATCGGATATATGTTTTCATCACTGCAAAGTTTGTGTAACATCTTTTGGTTTGAGATACACTATTGTATTTTGCATATTGTGCTGCAGCATTTGTTCTTGGTCCGGTGTTTATCTTCTCTGCATGGGGATCATTTTTCTGATATAGATTATATGTACATATGTGAACTTGTCAAAAAAATTATTTTGCTCCTATGTTACATGTATCCCCCTTCTATAACACCTGAAATAAAGTCCTCCATTATTTGCATGGACGCTTGGATGGAAATATTTTTGACTTAATACCATCATTTTTTTTTCCTCCTTTACCCTTTTTTTTTTCTTTTCTACATGTCATGTTGGGGCTTGTGTGTTTGTATACATGGTTCACTGTCTCAAAATTTGCAATGGCAAAGTGAGAGATTTTTTTATATGTCCTATCGTACCAAATTGATTACATGTTTCTACATGTCTGACAATTATTCAAAAATATTTCTGAATGATTTCGTTCCAATCACCCTACTAATGGAAATGTTCTTTGGTGAGTTGTCTGATGGGTTGGCTGGGAAGTGTAAGATGAGAATGAATTGTGTTTTTGTTCTGTTTTTTACAGTCATCTTTGGCTGGTTAATGAGGCATTAGTTCTATCCACTGTTTGTTATAAATTAAATTATCAACACACAGTATGTTAATTGTTTAAGTTTATTGTGTAACATCGGGTTTAACATCTGATTGTTGAAGTTGGAGTCCTTATGCCAGAAATGCCTTTGTACATGTATCCCCCTTCCATAACACCTGAAATAAAGTCCTCCATTATTTGCATGGACGCTTGGATGGAAATATTTTTGACTTAATACCATCATTTTTTTTTTCTCCTTTACCCTTTTTTTTTCTTTTCTACATATGTCATGTTGGGGCTTGTGTGTTTGTATACATGGTTCACTGTCTCAAAATTTGCAATAGCAAAGTGAGAGATTTTTTTATATGTCCTACCGTACCAAATTGATTACATGTTTCTACATGTCTGACAATTATTCAAAAATATTTCTGAATGATTTCGTTCCAATCACCCTACTAATGGAAATGTTCTTTGGTGAGTTGTCTGATGGGTTGGCTGGGAAGTGTAAGATGAGAATGAATTGTGTTTTTGTTCTGTTTTTTACAGTCATCTTTGGCTGGTTAATGAAGCATTAGTTCTATCCACTGTTTGTTATAAATTAAATTATCAACACACAGTATGTTAATTGTTTAAGTTTATTGTGTAACATCGGGTTTAACATCTGATTGTTGAAGTTGGAGTCCTTATGCCAGAAATGCCTTTGTATTTGTTAAAAGAAACTTATGACCAATATATTCTCTTCTTATTCCTTATGAAGTGTAATATATGATATTTCAAACAAATTATGGTCCTATGTTAGTGAACCATGTAACCTAGTTTGCTTGCAGCCTGATTGACCATTGTCATTGTTAATATTTCTTTTTGGGGTGCAATGCAGATTTCAGAAGTGGTTAATAGTATGAAAGACTTGATTGATTACAGCCGAGAGACAGGGACTGGGCCTATGGGTAAGCCTGATTTTTCTATGTTAACTAAATAATTAATTATAATTCAAATTGTGTTCCCCTTTCTTTTATTCAATTGTTACTTTACAGAAACAATCTTTATACTACATAAAAAATTGTTCCCCTTTATTTCCCACATAATAAGATGTAATGAGTTAAAAATTTAGAACTAAAAAAAATGTAAATTTCGTAGGAATAACAAATGAAGCCTGTAATTTTCTATGGATTAGATTCAGTATGTAGCTTTGCAGTAAAGCTTCTGCTTTCATATTTGCATTTTATTACTATTGTTGAGGAGATCAAAGGAAATTGTAAGAACAGCACTGAGTGGAAGAAGAGTATGTGAACTAATGACCTGGTGCCTAGAAGTGATAAATTGGGAGAAACTTGCTTATGTATGCTTGTGTGGTGGGTTTTCAGATTGCAAGTTAGGTTTCAAGTCTTGGGTTTGTAGAAAGAGGGGTTTAGGATATGTAAATTGATTTGGAGGTGAAAAGATCGTTGAATATTGATGGTGAATTATGTGGAAATCTGAGAAGGATGCTTGCTGGAAATTGAACTAAAGAGCTAATTTTAAGAGCTGCCTTAATCCTGGACTACTCGTAACTTGAACTTCAAAACCATAAAGGATCTCGTTTTCAACTTCAATTGACATTGCCGTTTGGCCCCACAATAGTTCGAGAACAAAAACAAGAAGAATGATATTTATCTTCATGGGAGTGAATGAGGCTGCTGCTGGATTACCAAGCTTCCATAACATGTAATTTTGCCTGTCTTGTAGTTAGAAAATCAAGTCCCTGTGCTATTTTTCACAGTTACTTGTGAAGACATGCACAAATTCTCCAAATGCCATATGGTTGCACGATATCATGGCAATTTAAAGCATTATATTGTGGGTGCCTATTTCTATGCCCTTCATATCGTACAAATTATTCTTGAGGCTGAATGCTTGCAATTAATTCATTGTATGTTAGTAGCTCCACTATAATATAGGATTGTTTGATTGCCACATGGTAGTTCATTGCTAATGTTTTCTTTCAGAGAGCTTGGCCAAGTTTCCTCGAAGGACGAGTGCTTCATCTGGGTTTCACAGTCAAACACAACAGTCTGAGGAGCAAATGCAGCAGCAGCAACAGCAACCGATGGGCCAGAATCCGAACGGCGATCCAAGCTCTGTCCAGGCCACAACTATGCAACTTGCTGCCAGTAATGGTATGGCTAGTGTAAATAATGTTCTGAATGCAGCATCCACATCTACCTCTGCAAGCACCATTGTTGGGCTCCTCCATCAAAATTCCATGAATTCCAGACAGCAAAGTTCAATGAATAATGCAAACAGTCCCTATGGAGGAAATTCTGTTCAGATTCCATCGCCTGGTTCTTCTAGTACAATCCCACAGACGCAACCAAACCCCTCTCCATTCCAGTCACCAACACCCTCGTCAAACAATCCCTCTCAAACATCTCATGGTGCCTTGACAGCTGCCAATCACATGAGTGCAACAAATTCACCAGCAAATATATCCATGCAACAGCCAACCATTTCCGGTGAGGCTGATCCAAGCGATTCCCAGAGCTCTGTCCAGAAAATAATACACGAAATGATGATGTCCAACCAGCTGAATGGTGCAGGCAGTATGGTTGGCGTGGGTTCTCTGGGAAACGATGTGAAAAACGTTAATGGGATTTTGTCAACAAGCAACAACACAGGAATGAATGGCGGCAACTGTCTTTCAGGGAATGGCATGACGAACAGTAGTAACTCGGGTATTGGGGGTGCTGGATTTGGGAGTATGGGTGGACTTGGTCAGCCTTCCATGGTTAATGGAATAAGAAGTGCAATGGGAAATAATTCTGTTATGAATGGAAGGGTGGGAATGGCATCAATGGCTCGAGAACAAAGTATGCATCATCAACAACAGGATATGGGGAACCAGCTACTTAGTGGACTTGGAGCGGTTAACGGCTTTAACAATCTTCAATTTGATTGGAAACATTCCCCTTGAAAGCCTCTTTGATCAAGTTGATGCTCGTTTCACTAGTTCTTGATTTAGCTGCTTGTGCAGCACGAGAAATGGCAGAGTTGCCTCTGGCCCTGTGGAAGATGGCAGTGCATGGATGAAATGAAATAGTTGACAGGGCTGTCGCTCCCACTTTGTACTAATCTGTTATTTATATATAAAAAGGAAATTTGGTGGCTGGTTGTGTGGCTGATGGGGCTCATTTTCTTGTGGTTTTAAATGTACTTCAATTTTATTATTTTTTTTTATTTTTAAAAATCTCGTCATAATGGTATACTACATATCGTTTTTTCCTAGTAGTAAACTTTTTTCCTTTGGGTAGAGGGGTTCAAGAGTGCAAATGAGATCTCCTTGGTTGGATCTGTTCTTCCAATCATAGAATTGTATTTCTCACCTATTCCTTGGGCGTGTATTTGTTATTTTCAATTGCAATAGGCATTTCCGGTATACATGATAGAAACCAGTAGTTATGAGAAAGTGAAATTTAGTCTTTTTCTTTGATTACATGGAAGTTAGTTGGTTGACCTTACTGGTGGTTGTGTTTGTAATTTTAAGTTGACAAGGCACCTGAACCTATTGGGTGTTGGTGTAATCAAGTCCTTTTTCATCAAATGTCTTAACTTTGTACCTAATTCCTCAAATACTTGCTGTCTTCTTCCGCTCAAATTCTAAGCAGAATATGAAGTTGTAAGAGCATTTAAAATCATGCTCCCAATTTTTTAAGTTGAAATTTAATAAAAACGTTAAAAAGCTATTTAAGGAGCTTTTATAAAATTTCAACTCAAACCATTGAATAAAATGTAGACTGAATGGGTAGCATAAAATAGATGTTTAAAATATTATTAAAATAAGAATAATGCTACTCTTATCACATTTGTATACCACATTCTCATACCACTTTATGTGGCGGATGAAGTGGACAACACATCAATTAAAATTAATTTAAAGTTTTCTTATCTTTTATGATTTATTGACACTTTTTAATTGATGTGATTGTCCACTTCATATGCTACATAAGGTGGTATGAAAATGTGGGATATAAATGGTAAGTGTAGCATTACTCTTAAAATAAAGCATAATTAATTGAGTAATGCTACACTTACACATTTATATCCCATATTTTCATTTATATGCAGATGAAGTGGACAATCACATCAATTAAAAGTGTCAATAAATCATAAAAGTTAAGAAAACTTTAAATTAATTTTAATTGATGTGTTGTCCACCTCATCTGCCATATAAGGTGGTATGAGAATGTATACAAATGTGGTAAGAGTAGATTATTCTAATTAATTATAAGGAGTTATTAGAAGTCGTTTCTTTCTCCTTAGATTTAGGATTGAGTTTGGGAAGATGGTGGGGTTTTCTTAGAAATTGTTAAAATTTGAATTAGAAGTTGGGGTGAATTTAAAATATGGGGTGAGCAAAGTGAAGTGGGGGTTTAAATAAAAAAACTCTTTAGAATTTCCTAGACGACTTCATGTATTTCGACAGTTGGCCCCAATTTTCAATGTGTAGAAATATATACTTGTTTTAGGGGGTAAATGAAAAGTTGAGCATAATAAAAGGTTAAAGATTACAAGAAGTAAACAACAATAAGAAATTATATGAATTCAAAACGGGGAGTTAATTGAAGATTAACAATGAATAGCTTCATGAGCACAAGCATGGTGGCTCACACTGAAAGTGTGTATACATCATTTCCCTCTTTAAAGATCTACATATTTTTCTATGGTGGCAGACAAGGTGGACTTGGGCACTGCTCCAATAACGCTCTCCTTCTTTTCTCCATTCTTGAAGAAAAGCACAGTTGGGATGCTCCTTATGCCATATTGAGTGGCAATGTTGGGGCTGTCATCAGTGTTGAGCTTGAAACAAGCTATCTTCCCAGCATACTCTTTCGCCAGTTCATCGATCACTGGGGCAATCATCCGGCATGGTCCACACCATGGTGCCCAAAATTCTACCAGAACTGGGTTCTCACTTGCAATCACCAGGTTATTCCAACTTGAATCATTCACTACTTGAACTGCAGAGTTTGCACAAGTCAATGAACTCACTAAGTTGATATATTCATGTGATGTGGTTCTTATTCAGAACCAAACCAACTAATCTGAAGATGGAACAGGTAACAAATTATAGTGCAAAAGTAACTTATAAGTTGCACAAGTAGTCAAATTTGGGTAATTAAATAAAAATTCTTGCATACTCTACTGTACATATATTTGTATGAAAATAACTGGTCATGTGACCAACACGACATAGGTATTATATACGAAAGAACAAATTTTGCATAGCGAAAAATTGCCATCAATTAAAAGAAAGCAAAAGAAGATATTGCATAATAAACTCAATTGTCAATTCTGCAAGTGGTTAATAACTGTAGCTGCTTTCAACACCTTCTTGAGTTGTTCATTGCACTAATATCTGTTGTTATTTCTTCTTCTAGTTGTCATACATCTACATATAGAAGTTACAAGATTCCTAACGAAATCAAGGGAGAGTGACATTCAACATAAATAATTAAGAACTAATCAGAAACAAACAACAATAATAGCAGAGACTGTGCAGCTAACCTTCATTCACAGCTTCACGAGCCTTGCAAATAAAGCGGGATCTGTGGGATTTGTTGGAAGGAGCAAAAGATGAAGATGAAGAGAATTTCAAAACAGATTTCTTCAATCCATTGCAGGTTGGCACAATAAGCTTTTCCCTGGAAGAAAATGGCTGATAGCATTGTGCAGCACCAACTCTTGTAGTGCACACTGTGCTTAGTTGCAAACAGTTTTCCAAAGCCATTACTCTCTCTCTCTCTCTCTCTCTCTCTCTCTCTTTTTTTGGCTAAGTATATTTTTTACAGTGAATTGGGTGTTGAACAGAAAATGTGGCTTTTCTGATGGGCAAGTTTCTGCAACAATTTGTAGAAATTTCTTCTTTGAATTTCCTATTTTGTCTAGGCTGCATATATTTTTGAATATTTTTCTGAGTGTGGATATTATGCCAAGATTGTAAGGTGCTAAGTGTGCTCAGATGTATGTGGATAATATTTCTGTACTGAACTGTCAATATGCCCCACTTGATGTCCTCCAAAAAACTTGCCCAACTCTCAAAATTCAACGTAAGAAAGGATCAAAATTGAGGACCAAAAAGTAAAATTCCTAGTTTTCATTTCATCCTTACTGGCGGGTGAACCATATACGGGCCTCTCATTCACTTGGCAGTTCTTTTTCTGTAATAAATAAATAAATAAATAATCCGGTCATTATCTATCAGGCAGCTTTAGCAGGATTGGCCCATTTAACCAGTGAACAAAATTATGGCCGTTAAATGATGACCAATAATGGGGTTCACCAAAAATATCTCCTACAATTTTCACAGTAGTAGTACAGTACAGGCTTCAACTTCCATGTTTTCAATACGGTCGAACCCTTGGGGAAGAAAAAAGGAAAAAAGAAAAACAAACGAAACCTGATGCCCTTTATTTCCACAGTCGCATAACGAGTAAAACTTATGAACACTCTCTCTCTCTCTCTCTCTCTCTCTCTGATTTAATTACATAAAACCATTCAAACTTTTTTCATGAGGCAAATGGGAAGGCAACATGCTACCTAGGTTGTTATAGTACAATTTTGCCTATTTCATTTGCATACTCCCTTGGAGACGCATCCTTTTTAGATCAAAACTTTTATCTTCTAAGAATTAAGAGAATAAAAGTAAAAAAAATCATTCAGAGATTGGAATAAGAGTACAAGAAACAAAGATTTTTATTTTTATTTTTTTATTGTTAATGTGACGGGGTGCAAGAAATGTGTTAATTGGGTTTGGAATTAAAAGCAAAACAAACAGATTAAAAAGGAGAAAAGAAAAGTAAAACAAAAAGACTACAAAGGAGAAAAAGAAACGGGCATGGCTTCTTGGTCTATTCAAGTCTGCAGACTGTGTTTTATACCAGTTTGTCAAACCTTATTCTTCTCTTGTTGATGTCTCGCTGGTCATATTGTGTTCTTCATTGGCTGTGCATACTTGTCATAATAAATTATTATGTAACTCGGTAAAAATTTCGTTTTCGCAAAATACAATTGTGATGGATAACTTCATGTTCAAGCCAAAAAAAAAAAAAAACAAAAGATTGTGATGGATACCAGTTCGTCAAATCTTATTCTTCTCTTTTGGTGTCTCGCTGGTGAGTGTTCTTCATTGGCTGTGCATACTTGTCATAATAAATGCTTATGTAACTCAGTAAAAAATCGGATTTCTCCCGAAAATGTATAACTTCATGTGGAAAACAAAAGAACAAAAAAACCGATTGTGATGGATACCAGTTTGTCAAATCTTATTCTTCCCTTGTTGGTGTCTCGCTGGTCATATTATGTTCTTCATTGGCTGTGCATACTTGTCATGATAAATGATTATGTAACTTGGTAAAAATTTTGTTTTCTCCCAAAAATACGATTGTGATGAATAACTTCATGTGCAAGCTAAAAAAAAATAAGGAAAAAAACTGAAAACTGTGAACTCTCAAGTTGATACAGTGGCGGCAGTCTCCAGCGGAGATCGGTTCTTGATTAATGCTTCCCAGTCAACTTTTCTCAACACTCTGAACCTTTCATCCAATGTCACAAACTCAGCTTGAGGAGCAATAATACCAGATTTTCCACCATTATGCAGTAAAAGCACGCTAGCCCCTATATCTGGGCCATGAAGCTTTCCTGTTAACAGCACTCGGAGAGGCATGAACAATGATTTCCCCTGCCATTAAAATTTTGAATGCACAAAATTTTCATTTTATTAGCCAGAAATGGAGAGAAGTTCATGAAAAGGTTGAAAAATAAATGAACAATGAAAGAGAGAGAAGCCACCTTGCGCTTCAGTGATTTGCCAAAGCTCTTCACCCATTTCTGCCAACCAGCATGGCCTTCTTCGAGTGCAGCAAGTAGTTCACCACTGTCATAAGCAGCTATGAAGCTGGCTGCAAACTCAGAAAGTTTGTCCTCTAAGACTGGTTTGGCTTCAAGACTGCAGCCATGACAAACAAATTCATAGTTATCATACACATATAGTAGTTCTGTTAACATCAATAGCCAACAAAGCATCCCCTTCTTCATACATAGCTTACTCGTTACAAGACAAATACGGTGATTTGAAGAACAGAAGGCCATATACATTTGAAGTGGTAAACCTAAATGCAACACCAACTTAGGAATATTCCACCCTTCCATTGAAAATAAATCCATATTTTTGTCTATCTGTGTGCGAGCACTGTCTTATGTTGGATATAATGTCTTAGCCCACATTCACGTTTCAACATGCTAGCGAACCCTTGGGATACTCAGCCGTTGCTTGCATATTATTGTTTCAAATGGAGGGCTAAATGCAAGTTCATCCAATTCAATACATAATCCCCATAACTTATGATAAAGAACCACAACAACATTCCAGAAGGAAATAAATGGCCATCCGAAAAGTCAGCAAAAGCATATCAAAGTTGTGAAGTGGTTGAGCAGTTCTTGATATTCGATTAGAGACAATTGTTATCAATCTCTCTCAAATTCTTATGAACCCTTCAGAGTGCCAATTCAATGATATATTTTCCAACAACAACAACAAAAAAGGGGGGGAAAAAAGCCAAATAACCAGAGTAAGTGTGACAAAAAAATCAAGATCACCTGGATAAAGTTTCATGTAAAGGGTACGATAACAAGTTTGAGAGTGCTTTATCTGAATCTGGTGTCAAATCAATCCCATCCTTGAGCAACTGAACTGCGTCCTACGAAATTACATAGTAGACATGCTTCACTTTTCATGATTATAAAATATAAAATATAAAAAATATTGAGGTGGTCGAAACGCAGAAAACACTTCAATTTAAGGGGCACTTTAACTTGTATTGAAATCATCGGGAAGTGAAGAAGCTCCCCTGGATACAGTAGACCTATTATAAAAAATCATAGACCACAAATAGTCTTGTTCTTAACAACAGTATCATCAACAGCAATGCACAGCATTAATGACCTTAGACACCGTTTCCCTAAATTTACAAACTAAGATAACCCGTAAAATGAAAATGTGGAGGAGATGAGTCTTACTTCAACAAATGAACCCTCTGACTCTGTAAGGATGCCAGTACTTCTCCATTGCTCACCAATAAGCTTTGTCAACTCCTCTGATGGAAGTGCTCTCAAGTGTTGACCATTCATCCATCTTTAGTTTGTAAGTATATGTATGAGAATATAATTAGAAACAATACCTCAGTGATGCAATTAATTCAAGAATTCAATAAGCAGCCTAAATTCTCATTGACATGATCCACAGTAAATCAGGAAAACCTATACCAACAAAACAACCATGCAACTGCAAAATGCTCACTCAATCTGCTTCTCCAAGGGAAGGAAATGCTAGGTAGAAGAAATCTTAAACAATCTTTCTCTTCATATAGTAGATTTAAAGCTATAATTACCTTAGCTTGGTAGAGTCAAAAATGGCACCACTTTTGTTGACACGACCAATTGAAAATTTCTCAACTGAAATTATTAGTAAACAAAACACTTAGATATTTAAACAGCGCACGTAAGCTGAGCAGCCGGTTTCTGAGTATGATAGGGAGCACGAGGGTGATAAAGTGAGATTTCAAAGGAATTCACTAACCTAGGTGGTCCAGGGTGAAAAATTCATTTTCAGTGCCATCACCCCAACCTAACAGTGCCAAGTAGTTCACCATTGCCTGGGGTAGATAGCCCATCTCCCTGTACTGTTAAGTTCTAGTAGTTAGATATCAAGAATATCTATTAATATTAACAAAGAAACTCTTGAATAAAGGAAATCAGTAGGAGAAAGGTGGGGTTGGACCTCAAGGAAACCATGGAAGAAACCTCCTGTAGCCCAACATTCTTAGCAAGTAACGAAAACTATATTTAGATTACTACCTGGCCCACTGAAGTTGCGCCATGCCTCTTTGACAGCTTACTCCGGTCCGGTGCAAGAATCAAGGAAACATGTGCAAAGTGAGGCATTGGGAATCCTAGAGCCTGTGTTGGTATGGTAGTTAGATTTTTATTTTTTTTAAAAGCTTCACTATAGTTCTAAATTAGAAACCCAAACAGAAAGAAAATCAGGACATGAGTTTAGAAATTTACCTTATATATTAATGCTTGCCTTAGAGTATTTGGTAGATGCTCCTCTGCTCTGAATGCAAATGTTGTGTGAGTCACAAGACATAAGAAAGAGATGAACCAAAATCCAAGAAACAATAGTGGTGAAGTGGTGAAATAGATTGGCAAATAGCACACTCTCATAAATGTTGAAGAAGTTATTCTTATTACCTAATAACATGCGAGATAGCCATGGTAGCATCATCAACTGTCACGCAAAAATTGTACACTGGTTGACCATTGCTTCTCATAATTACAAAATCTCCAAGAGTGTCCAAGTTCCAACTGACCTTCATGACACGATACAAAGTTAACAGCCTATAAAACTTTTAATTAAAAATTTGATGGTTGTCGAAGTTAATTGATGAATTACTTTAAGTTAGTGAGCAACAAACTTTACCATACTAGGAGTTCCTAAGCGCTCCCAACCCAATAACCAAAATATTTATTTAAAAAAAAAAAAAAACTAACCTCGCCTCGAATAAGGTCATTGATTTTCAAACTTCCTTCCTTTGGCACACGAAACCGATATGTGTAAGGAGTTCCTCTTTGAAGCTCTTCTTGTACTTCTTTGTCTTTGCATTGGCCCACTTCCCTGTGTATACTGGAGGCAGTTGTTTTAGTTTCGCAATCTCCTTCATCTTCTCTAGTTCCTGGAGAGAATAAGGTTAAGATTGCAAATGTACAATAGCATTGCGCTTTAGTATGAACACAGAATGAACAAATAACAGGATTTATGATGCCTAACCCAAAAATATGAAGCAAATTTTCATCTAACTTTCTTTCAGAATAAGCTAGAAAGGTATGAACAACAATGTGGCACTCATTTAGCCAACTAAACAAGGCATAAACATCAACTAAACAGAAGGGCAAGTCATCAAGTCATTCATACTCCTTTAGAATTTCCATTCATAAATCTATTACAATATTATTTTCATTTTCTAATCTTATTATTTGGCAATTGAAGACATGCTTGAAGACTCAAATACAGAAGAGAATCACCTCACTAGAGCAAAAGCAGCGATAGACATAACCAGACTCTAAAAGCTTCTCAGCGTATTGCTTGTACAAAGAATTTCTTTCTGATTGCCGGTATGGACCATAATCTCCATCAACACCGGGTCCTGCAAAGTTCACCAAAAATGAAATGACCAAGTTGGAAACTTTACAAGAAAGACCCAGTACACGTGGAGTAAAGGAGATTCAACATGCACTGAATTTGAGAAATTTATCTCTCCTGCCACCTCTAATTGAGCCATTACGATCATGGCATTGAGTATAAAAGTCCTAATTCAAGTAATAGCCAAATGCACTCACATATTCGACACATCCTATGGAACAGGATTTTGGATTAAACCATAGGCATTTTAGAGCTGGAAAAGAATTAATCAAGAAAAAAAGTACCTTCATCCCAATCAAGACCAAGCCAAGAGAGGTCATTTAACACAGCCTCCTCAGATTCTTTAGTAGACCTCTCCAAATCAGTGTCTTCAATTCTCAAAACAAATTTCCCTCCATTGGACCTGCCCCAGCACAGACACTAATACTCATACTCATACTCATCCAATAAAGAAAGAGCCGACTCAAACCATAAACCCAAACAAACAAAACAAACAAAGACGTACCTGGCAAAGAGATAATTGAATAGCGCAGTTCTAGCTCCACCAACATGGAGATTTCCAGTGGGAGAAGGAGCAAACCGAACGCGTACTTGGTCTTGGGTCTCCTTTGTTGAAGACGCAGAGACTGAAAAAGACCTCCTTCTATGGAAGACTGAGACTTTCTTCGGTCTGTAGGATCGGCACAAAAATGGAGGAAAAGCATCTGGGAAAACTGTAATTTTCATTCTCATCCTAGGCATTGCAACCAAAGCTGCCATTGCTACTGTGGGTTTTGGGTACCGAGGTTGGAGTTTCAATGGCAATCTTCAGAGGATATCGAGTCAAAGCTATGGAGGCAGTATCTGTTATTGGCAAATAAATTGCAAAACAAAACAAAGAAATTGAGGGTAGAATGGGGTGACCTTTGCACCATCTGATGCAGGAAGAGCTTTGTTCCTTTGTGAAGTTGTGCTGAAGTAGGGGCTAAGGTTGCTGTCTAATATAAAACATCAAGTTTCTAGACCGTTAGATGAGATCAACGGTTTAAATTTATTTTTATTTTTTTAAAACAAGGGTTAATCGTTTTATTAGTCCCTGAACTTTGACCCGATTTGCATTTAGTCACCTCAATTTCCAAAATGGTTCCCATGGTCCTTTAACTTTAATTTGGTTTAGACAAATGATCATGTCGTCAATTTTGTTTCACTTTTTCTATTAAATGTAGGGGCAAAATGGTACTTTTATATTAAAACAAAAAAAATGGATAAAAAATCATACATTTAAAATAACAATAAAAGAAAATCAAATAAAAAAAACCCAAAAAATAATAATAATAAAGTTTTTGGGCAGTAGAAATCAGGATGAGAGAGAGAGAGAGAGAGAGAGAGAGAGAGAGAGTTTAATTTTAATTTTTTAGTTTTTTTAAATTTTTTATTCATATTTTAATCAATTTTGATACAAAAATATCATTTTACCCATGCTCCTACAGTTGCAAAAAGACAAAGCTAAGCCTTTATTCATATTTTAAGAAAATCCACCGTTCTCTCTCTCCTTCACCAAGCCCCCAGCATTATGGCGGCGGCAATTTCGAAGCCTAGCTCGAGGATTTTGAGAGGTCAGCGACGCCAATCCAACGTCGTGAGATTGGGACCTAGTGGGCAGGTGCTAGGGTTCAACGGTGGTGGTCGAGGAGAGTGAGGAGCATGGTGGCGGCACCTTAAGACGGAAGGTTGTGAAGGGTGTGATCTCAATCTGTTTTCATGTCAGTTTCAGACTCAGTGAAAGAGAATTGTGGATTTGGGTAGCGGGGAAGCTGGGCAGTGGCCATGGGGACTGGGCTTGGTGAGAGAGAGAGAGAGAGAGAGTGAGAGGTGGATTTGGGCGTGGGGAGGAGCTAGGTAGTGGCTAGTAGGGGTGGGCACGATTCAGTTTAGGTCGGTTTTTGCCTCAAAGTGTAACCGAAATCGGTACTATTTACCTGTTTTGGTTTGATTCGGTTTTAATAAAAAAAATATAAAACTGTTCAATTCGAGTTGAACCGGTTTGGTTTGGTTTGGTTCAGTTCAGTTTTGAACTGGATTATTATTATTATTTTTTCAAAATATTTTTATACAAATTTCAACTAAAATTTTATTTTTTTGGCTTGAAAATTAACAAATTATCCAATTTCATATAAAAAGAAATATTGAGGCTAGAAAAGAGAGATGTTTTGAAATTGAACTTGGGTAAATATTAGTTATGAGATTAAAATATAGCATTGTTTCGAACCGGTGCCCGTTTCGGTTCCACATAAACAAATAACAAATCACATGTCATCTAGTACCTTCAAAGAACCCCCAAAGTGTCCTAACATAATAAAAGAATGTGATAAATAAAAATAATTTTAAAATTTAATTTCTAGTACATAAATATGTAAAACTATAAAAATGCACATATCATATATAAGCATGGCCCTAACTCCACAAATTGGCAAACTAAGCTTTCAAGCTTTTGTTGACGTTTTTAGTGAAATTATGCTACATAAATATAGATATATAGATCATATTTCTTAAAAATGTCAGATTTGGATAATTCTTCGTAGAGATGATTCTTGAATAGATACCCAAAAGAGCTATTTACACTAACACCCATTAAGGTTCTTAGTGTCTTCACAAAACCCCTTGAGATGTAGGAAACTACACTAACATCTCATAAGGTTTCAAATTTTCACAAAACTCCTCTAATTGACGTTATTAAATACATGTCTCCAAATGAAAATATTGACTTCAGATATTAGATTGCACATTCACTTTAAGGTCTAATTGTTGATGTTAATTTTTTCATTTGAAGAAGTTTTGTTAATTAAATCATCATTTTTTTTTAATTTACATAAAATGAAATTATAAAGGGTTTTAGGAATACAATTTGAAACCTTATGGGGTTTTTAGTGTAATTTCTAAGTTTTGTTAAAATATCAAAAACCTTAGGCGATGTTATTATAATAACTTTACCTAAAATAATATGCAATGTCATTGAGTAACAATGCATAATGGGCTAAGAATGTCTTGCTCAGTTTAGTAAAAACGTGGGATCCCTTCGTAGAATGGCTTGGATATTATATAACATTTTAATTGCTCATTGCATTTAAAAGATAGTGATCAAAGATGATTTTAAATTTTAATTTCTAGTACATATGTATATATATATATGTTAAATTATAAAAGGGGCATATAATATATAAGCTTGGCCCTAACTCCACAAATTGGAAACTTAAGCTTTCAAGCCTTTGGGGAGATTTTTTCTAATATTCTGCTACATAAATTGCAAATATCATATATATAGAACCATGCGCGCTTAAATTGTTTCTCAAGTTTGTTTTACCAAATAAAATGAGGCATCCAAATTCAATTTTAGTTAACATATTTTGTGCAAAATCATTAATTTGTTTGATTTTTTTTCTTATACCTTTCTCACTATTTGTTCATGCATATGCCGCCTTTGGAACTGATCCTCTTTTTCCTATAGGGTATGCTTGTTTCAATGGGTTTCCATCCAATGAGACTTATGAGGCAAACTTGATACAATTACAAAGAAAATTAAGTAATATAATTGATACAGCAAAGCAGCAGAATATGAAAGTGGTGTTGTTCTTAAAGAAAGTCCATTATTTGTTGACAAAAGTATGTGGCAAAGCTTCTGCAAAACAAGATTTGTATGCCCATTACAGGTTACGGCTTGGGTTGTCAATCTCGAATACGATTTATGATGCATCTCAATGTACTGGTGATATTTCTGGCATACATTATAAGATGTGTCTTGATGTAGCAGTAACTGAACTTCCAAATAAAATTCGTGGAAGGATTGGTGGCAGTGCATGTTATAGTAATTGTTAAAAAACACTTTTTTTTTCTCTCTCTTGAATGAGAGCTCCTCTCTAGTATGAGAGCCCTTTCACCTCTGTGTGAGATTGTTTCCAAATAAATCCACTAGATCTCAAGTGTTCCATCTGGAATTGAACACCAACAAATCCGCAACACCTTACATCTTTTATCAAAATTAAACACCATCCCACACCCAACCACCAACCCCTTTTTGCTTTAGTTTTTGAAATCCAAAAAATGGGCAGAGGAAGTAATAAATGCTACCTACTAAGCCGAAGAGCAGTAATGGATTCTAATATATTTGATGCCTAAGCCCAATTTTAGCTTTTCTTGCTGCCTTAATTTTGGCTCGAAATAGATGTGATGCCATTTATTTGCCCAACCACCAAATCTAAGTAATTTCCCCTCTTTGTTCCCCACAACTCCTATCCCCTGTAGCTCTTTCTCCCCCAGATCAGTATTTAATCCCCTTCCCACCAGCTTGCAACCCAAATCTTGTCTAGTCAAATCTGTATACCTCCACTTTGTCTCCTTTATCATGAATGCATTTCAAATTCCTCGGATCCTAGGAAAAAGTAGCCGTTGCCTTAGGAATTCCATTAAGTTATCCTTGTACTCTCCAGCAACCAGCTCTTCACCAAACCACAACCAAAGCATTAACTCGCATATCTTCATAACCCTCATATATGCCCTTTTCCTAATGCGTCTTTACAAATATGGCATGCACTTGAAAGGAGTAAAAACCCACATAGAGATAGTAAACTTTCAGTTCAGTTGGTATAAGCAAATTCAGGAAATAAGGGCTCAAGTCTCACATAGAGGTATCTCTGACCTCAAACCAAGCCTCAACATGAGCATGACTGGGGAACGTACCTGGAAAAAGGTATAGAGACAATCCTTCTTTGTAGATATGTAATCATCTTTGTTCTAAGTACTAGACAATTAATCATCTCGTTTCTTATGAGTATCGAACGTTCCATAAAAGCTAGCAAAGTTTTTTTTGAGTACATCAAATGTGAACATGAGAATAATAATTCCATTATTGAGGTTCTTGGTGCCTGAGTATGCTTTTAGAAATTTAACTTCGTAGTGAGGAATGCAGTGACTTGCGTCATGGCAAATAATTCTTTCACAGTAGCTTGAAGAAGAAGAAAAATTATGTAATGGGCGAGAAGGCTTTGAATATTAACTTTGGTGGTTCATTGAAGGGAATAGATGTTACGTATTAAGACAAGTCGAAAAATGATGATTTTCTTGACATCAAAAGCATGTTGAGACATTTTTTCGAGTTGTTACTCGCACCAAAAACTCTATCGTTGAAGAAAAAAGCAACGAATTTTGACCTTATAATGGATTAAGGCTTATAGGTTTCTTAAGTTTTTTTTTACTATATTCATATTTGGAAGTGAGTTCGATTTTTTGTTTTGATGGATGCCTGAACTTTTTGTCATGACTAACCTTATTAGTATTATGCAATATGATTGATTTTGAAAGATAGATGAATTTTTTTTCTTCATGTTTTCAGTTATGCAAAGTTTGTTTTCAAATTGCTTGGCCATCCATTCTTGAAGAGTCCAGAGCATAGATTGGAGTGAATTGCAAACAGAGGATGTGTTTCTACTTCCTCAGTTTCTTCTCTCTTAATCAAAAGAAACTATTTATCATTTATCTGTGTTATTGAAATCCAATGGGGGAATAAGAAACACTAACAACTCTAGTTGTTTGTCATCCATCACCCTCTCATAATCATACAATAGACTAAAAAGGATATCATGTTTAAACTTCTCATTTGACATATTCACACAAAATCTTATATGCATCCCTAAATCCAATTGATCTTTCTTAATGCGTCTTTTAAGAGTCTATTAAAAACACATATTTTTTGTAAACAACGTAATTAACTTCCCTTCCAACTTTACTTCATGAATCAGTTCCGAAAACAAGGATTTTTCATTAGAGATTGTGCCTTTGTAGATATGTATTAATCTTTGTTCTAAGTATTAGACAATTAATCATCTTGTTTCTTATGAATATCGAACGTTCCACAAAAGTTAGCATAGTTTTTTTGAGTACATCAAAGGTGAACATGAGAATAATAATTCTGTTATTGAAGTTCTTGGTGCATAAGTATACTTTTATAAACTTAACTTCGTAGTGAGGAATAATAGTAAAGACAAGGCATACGAGGGTGGTTTATATTATGAGAAAGATGGTGAAATCATACATGTTAAGTTTGTTAAGGTGGATAAGAAGGAGACAACTAGAAGTGCTTTTAAACATTCTTCAAGAATATCTTATAAGAACATTTTGTGCCCTTGGTTTTATGTGTTTTGTAAGCAGAAGCCTTTTGAGGGTTTACCTTGTAATGAAGAGTTGGTGAAGGATGTTTGGACAATTTGTTATGACCACTATGATGAGTCTTTATATGCTTGGGTTAGAAGAGTGGTGGGTGATAAAGGTTCTTCCTATAATGAAAGTAGCAAACTCCCTATTAAGAATGCATGAGACTGTTTTCATCTTTATAAGATAGAAACGATAAGGTAATTTTTTGAACTTTGTTAAGAGTTTTTGTTTTGTTATGTTTATATTATCTAATGTATGTGTTTTGTATATATTGTAGTCAATTGACTAATGTTGTGACTAGCATTCATGACAAAGGATTCTTTCATGGTAGCTTGAAGAAGAAGAAAAATCATGTAATGGGTGAGAAGGGTTTAAAGATTATTAACTTCAGTGATTCATTGGAGGGAATATATGTTTCATATCAAGACAAGTCGAAAAATGATGATTTTCTTAACATCAAAAGCATGTTGGGACATATGTTCGAGTCGTTGCTCACACCCAAAACTCCATCGTCAAAGAAAAAACAACAAATTTTGACATTAGGAAAGAATGGATTGAGGCTTATAGGTTTCATATTTGGAAGTAAGTTCAAATTTTTTTTTTGATGGATGCATGAATTTTTTGTTATAACTAACCTTATTAGTATTACGCTATATGATTGATTTTAAAGAGATGGATGAATTTTTTTTCTTCATGTTTTCAGTTATGCGAAGTTTGTTTCCAAATTACTTGGCCATTCATTCGTGAAGAGTACAAAGCATAGGTTGGAGTAAATTGCAAGCATAAGATGTGTTTCTACTTCCTCAAATTCTTCTTTCTTATTCAAAAGAAACCATTTATCATTTATCAGTGTTGTTGAAATCCAATGGGGAAAGAGAAACACTAACGACTCTAGTTGTTTATCAACCATCACCCTTTCATAATTATACAATAGACTAAAATATATATCATTTTTAAACTCCTCGTTTGACTTCTTCACACAAAATCTTATATGCATCCCTAGCATCCAATTGATATTCTTTAATGTGTCTTTCAACAATTGATTAAAAACACATATCTTATGTAAACAACCTGATTAACTTCCCATCCAACTCTACTTCATGAATCAGTTCCGGAAACAAGGATTTTTCATTAGAGATTATGCCTTTGTAGGTATGTAATCATCTTTGTTCTAAGTATTAGACAAAAATCATCTCGTTTCTTATGAATATCGAACGTTCCACAAAAGCTAGCAAAGTTTTTTTGAGTACATCAAAGGTGAGAACGAGAATAATAATTTCGTTATTGAGGTTGTTGGCGCTCGAGTATGATTTTATAAATTTAACTTCGTAGTGAGGAATAATAGTAAAGGCAAGGCATACAAGGGTGGTTTATATTATAAGAAAGATGGTGAAATCATGCATGTTAAGTTTGTATACGTTGTAGTATAGAACCGGAACGGGAACCGGTTTTGTTTGGTTTTTTGAATTGGGTTTGACTTTTTGGTCAACATGATTGTTTTTGATTTTTTCCAGTCTGATTTGGTTTGGTTGATCAGTTCTTCGGTTCCGATGCCCACCCCTAGTAGCTAGGGAGTTTTGCCCAGAGAAAAAGTTGCAGAAAGAGAGAAAGTGAGGTTATTTTTATTATTTTTTGCTTTTCAGTTTTTTAATACTAAATAATTATTTAAATTTAATTCTATTTTGTCTAAATTATTTTATTTCAATTAAACAAAACATGGGTCCCACATTCGCCATTTTAAAAGTAATGTGATTAACTCTGTGAACAAAAATTAATTTTGAAGAAGAAGTAATCGTAAAATTGTTGTGGAGAAGGTAACCTAATGTAATATAAGACATTATATATGAAAAAAGAAAAAGAAAAAGAAATTCTCTCATAATCCAAATCACCAGGATTTCTAAAAACTCATGGAACTACCTTCTAAGTTTCTCATGCATGATACTTCCCAAAATATAAAATGAATTCATAATTTTTTTAGTTATGGGGCATCACTGCATACACCAATTAATGTTGTCTCTATTTTTTTTTAAACCTAGATTTTAACATAGGACATCCTTCAACATTGGGAACAAGAATATCATTCTACTAAGAGCTAATTGATCAACATTGTCCTTTTTTTAAAATTTATTTATTTATTTATCATATTGTCATTAGATTATCATCATTCTCATTTTAGAATTTATAACTACTTCCTATTTCTTCTCTCATAGTTTGATAACAAAATAAATGTCATAATTAAATATATGCCAAATGATTGAACCACATTGTATTAACGTACAAAAAATCAAAATTTGTCAATTATCAACTAATTATTACTATATTATTGATTATAAAACTAAAAATGATGTGAAATAGACTAAATAAGATAGTGACATCGAATATGAGACTAGAATTGTGTTTACTTTGCGCTGAAGAAGAAGAGAAGCTGCAAAGAATAAGTCACAAAGAATAAGAAGAGAAGCCTCCAAAGGAAGAAGACACAATAGGGAAAATCTTGAAAAATTTTGGAGTTGTAGAGCCGTAGGAAGTGCGCTTGGGTTTGGGGTTCAAGCAATTACTTTGCCCATGATTTTGACCCTTCCCCACAAAGATCTCGTCGCTCAGGCTCACAATGGTTCGGGAGACACCACTCCCTCTTCCCCCTTCTCCAAACTTCAACCAAAAAAACAAAAGGGTTTAGAATTTGCACACAACTGATAAGAATTTGAATGACTATACATGCAATTGCATATCCATACTTGTAAATACTTAACGATGATTGGCAATTGCATGTCGCCGGTTCAAAAATAGCATATTTAGTATG
Organism: Prunus mume; assembly: GCF_029339155.1. Lineage (NCBI taxonomy): Eukaryota > Viridiplantae > Streptophyta > Magnoliopsida > Rosales > Rosaceae > Prunus > Prunus mume. The sequence goes on along the minus strand of NC_142703.1, from coordinate 4,832,007 downwards.
CCCTTGCATATTCCCGTATGCAGTTGCACCTTGACTATTATGTCATATTGTCCGCCTACATGCAATTTCCCATAATTGCAAACAACGGGTCGATTTTTGCACAAACCTATGTGAAATTGCATATACTATTTCTCGAAATGACGTCAACATCTAAAATTTGATCGCAACAATAGTACCAGAATTGCGAATATTCTAATGTCTTAATTCGGAATGAAATAGCTCTTGTGTTACATTTAAATCTTTTTTATTTGGAGTTCGTAATAATTATAGAATATTTTTAAATTTTATTCTATCCAAATACTAAAGAGACACGTTTGTGGGTAAAGGTAGTGAAAATGACAATTTTACCATTTAAACATGCACTTTACTCAGCGAACGCAAGGATGGTGTTTGAAATGTAAAAATCACGTTTAAATGGTAAATTACCAAACAAACACCTCCATTACCATATAAATGTCACCCCTGCGTTTGATGAGTAAAGAGACACATTTGTGGGTAAAGGGGAAATTTTACCATTTAAACATTTGTGGGTTTGTTTCGTTGTGCAGTACTCTGGAACAACTGGCGAGGTCCTTGGCTGTTGTTTCCACCGAGATGACTTGTCGAGATCGAGATTGAGGTTCCTTTGATATCACTATAAAATTCCACCATAATCTCAATCTCATACCTTCGTGCACAAATCCACAAGCAAAAACAAAAAGATGAGGACGAAAGTATAGGAGATCAAGATCGAGATCGAGATCGAGGTTATCCAATTTGGCTAGCTGATGCTTGATCCCTTGAAAAAGTGTCAGGGCCAGCAATGGAGAGGAGACACAGACATTCACACAATCCAAAAAGTCCAAAGAGAAAGATGATTTCAAAACAAGAAATGGAAGAACAAAAACTGAAAATTGGGCTTGAAGATGAAGATGAGAGACTGGAGCTCGTGAAATGAGCTCAGCTCTAGCTTCAATGCCAGATAAAGGAATTAGAATTCCAATTATATGTTAAAAGGGTAATAAAGGTATTTCATCTTATTAATTAAATTAAAAAATATACAGCTGTCAATTTTTGGGTGTGTTTATAGTTTTTGAATGGTATAATGTTTTTTTTAATAAGAATATGTCTAAGATTGGGTATATAACTAAATTTGTATTATAATTTTAAGTTTGTTTTATGTAGTTTTACAAAAATTGAATTCATGTTCTATGTTATTAACTGAAATATTTTTCTCAAAATGATTAATCCTTCTAAGTCTCTTATCTTTCTCTGTTTTTGTTCATGCTCAAAATTTTGTTGGTCACATTGTTTGGTGACAATAGCCACAAGATTTGATGGAGCAACTCCTTAACCAGGAAATGTAACTGATTGTAATCATTGACAGACAAGAACCGAATCAAACTTTATATGAGCTCGCTGCTAAAATATGAAAACTATAAGAGAATATTTGTTTGTGGGAATTTTCTATGTATTCTTCTCCTTGTAGGAGGTCATATTTATAATACAACAAAACCTGAATGGGCAAGTAAATAATAAATTCATAAATCTATTTACAGTAGGAAATCAGGAATTAAAGTAAATCAATTACAAATAAAATAGGAATCCTTGGTGTGTAAGGAAAGTAAGTCAATATCCACAAGTCACGTAACACTCCCCCTCACGTTGGTGCATAGATGTCGCCAATGCCCAGTGATCCATGAATTGTGGAATGCTTTACTGGAAATCGCCTTTGTCAAAATATCCGCCAATTGATCCTCGGATTTCACAAAAGGAAATCAAACACTTTAGCCTCAAGCTTCGTTTGATGAAGTGTGATCCACCTCAACATGTTTAATGCGATCATGTGAACGGATTACGTGCAATGGCTATAGCAGCCTTGTTGTCACAAAAGAGATTCATTGTTGATGTAGGTTTATACCCAAGTTCGTAAGCAACTTTCTTAACCAAAGAAGTTCACATATCCCTTTAGTCATGCCTCTGAACCGCCTTTGGATAAAGCTACTACATTCATTTCTTGCTCCTCCATGTCACCAAATTACCTCCCACAAATGTGAAGTAACCCGATGTGGATTTTCTATCTGTTACATTACACCTTAATCTGCATCGAATAACCATCAATATTTAGATGACCATGCTTTGAGAACATAAGTCCTTTTCCAGTATGGACTTCAAATATCTAAGTATCCAAGAATGCATTCATGTGGTCTTCACTTGGAAGTGCATAAATTGTGACAACGCTCACTGCATAAGCAATGTCTGGTCAGTATGTGACAAATAGATCAATCTTCCCACTAACCTTTGGTATATTTCTTTGTTAGTTGGAACTTGATTGGATATTCTCAAGATGATGATTCAACAATAGGAGTGTCCGCAGGTTTGCAATCTAGCATTCTGTGCATCAACAAGTCCAAGACATATTTCCTTTGAGAGAGAAATATGCCTCATTATGATCGAGCCACCTCAATTCCCAAGAAATACTTGAGTCCACCTAGATCCTTCATCTCAAACTCTGTAGCTGATAGTCTTGTAGGCGTGATATTTCACATTTATCATTCCCATTAATAATCATATCATCAACATAAATTATTAATGTTGTTACCTTCCCTTTCCGATGTTTCAAGAACAAAGTATGATCTGAGTTGCCTGTTTGAAACCATTGTTCTTCATTGCCATGGTGAACCGTCCAAACCATGCACGTGGTGATTTCAACCCATACAATGCTTTTCGTAGCCTGCAAACTGTTCCAGTTTGAGTAGTAATTATAACCAGGAGGAATGTCCATGTACACCTCCTCCGTGAGTTCGCCATGTAGAAAAGCATTCCTTACATCAAAGTGTAGTGGCCAATCAAATTAGCTGCAAGGGACAATAAGACTGACGGTGTTTAACTTTGCAATGGAGCAAAGGTTTCTTCATAGTCTATACCATAGGTCTGTGTGTACCCTTTTGCCACAAGTCTTGCCTTGTATCGCTCGATAGATCCATCTGCATTGTGTTTTATAGTAAACACCCATCTACATCCGATAGTCTTTTTCTCGTGGTATAGTCTCCAATGTCCAAGTCTGATTTTTCTCAAGAGCTTTCATCTCCTCTTTTATAGCTTGGACCCACTTAGGATCTTTCAATGCTTGAGACCTTGGTTGGAATATGGATAGCGACAACCGATGCACAAAAGCCTTGAGTGGTTGAATGACTTCTCAAGTAGATACATGATTTGCAATTGGATACTTGGATGTCTTGCTAATATCAGGTGAATAAGCGATTTGGTGGCTTCCCACGATTTTGCCTGAAAGGTAATTGATATCCAATAGTTTTATCCTCTAAATGCACAAGTCTAGTAGAGTACTTACCTCAAGGATATTCTCGGAGATTGGTCTGGTACTGTTGAGTTAGAGGGGGTCTTCATCTTGTTGTTCTGTATTTGCAGAGGTGTGAGACTCGGATCAGAAATATCTTCGTATGGATCGGTGGGTGTAATTGATCGCTATGAATGGGCGATTGGTCGCCGGCAAAGAGAAATCTTGTGCTCCAGACTCGGGATGATCAATTATTTCTGTACATAGGAGAATTTCTTCGTTTTCCAAGTTGCTCCAATTCTGCTCTTCATTTCGTATCTCCCCCAAGCGTAGAATTGGATGATGGGTCATAGAAGAACAGCTGATTCAGAAAGGTCACATCCAAAGTGACATAGGTATGCGTCAGTAGGAGGGTGATAACAACGGTAGCCTTTACGATGAGTGGCATAACCCACAAAAACACAACGAAGCGCACATGGATCAAGTTTGCTACGTTGATTTTTGTGGAGATGAACGAAGCCACACATCCAAAGATTCGGTGTGAGTACCAAACAGAGGCGAGTGCATGTTGCGCAAGCTTTTTGTAAGGGAGTTTTAAAAGTCAATACACAGAAGGCATGCGGTTGATTAGGTGAACTGCGGTGACAATAGCATCATCCCGGTGATGGCGAGGAACATGAGCGCCAATCGAAGTGCTCGGCGGTTTCAAGAAGATGTCGATTCTTTCGTTCGGAACACCATTTTGTTGCGGTGTCCGAGGACAAGTCGTCTCATGGATAATTCCATGTTGTTGGAAGTAAGTCGAAAGTCATGATTGACAAATTCTCCACCATTGTCAGAGCGAAGAATCTGGATTTGAGCATTAAACTGAGTTTTCATCTGTTTGTGGAATGATTGAAAGCGGAAAACACTTCGTTTTTATTCTTGACAAATAAAGCCATGTCATCCGTGTACAATCATCTATGAATGTGACAAACCATCTAACACCAGAGGGAGCAGTGATAGGTGAAGGTCCCCAGACATCAGAGTGAATTAACGTAAATGGAGTAGTACACTTGTTCGTACTCAACGGGTAGGGCACACGGTGACTCTTAGCCAAAATACAAGTATCACATGTGAAGTCGAGTCCTTGAAACACGAGAATAAATCTGTATAAGATGCTTCATATAACTAAAAGGCGGATGTCCCAATCGACGTGCCACAACCAAATTTGCTTTTGTTTGCTATCAAAGGGATGCGTCTGCTATTAGCTCGCCAGATGAAGTCATCGACATAATATAGCCCCCTCTCTTAGTACCACGACCAAGAATCTCCTTAGTGTGAATATCTGAAGCAAACAAAAACTCGGGTAAATGAGTACACAACAATTCAATTGTTGATGGTGACTAACGGACAACAATTTAGTAGATAAAGATGGAACAAGTAAAGTATTAGCGATGTGAGAGAGGATGAGAGTGCAACAGCATCACGGGATAAATAACGTCATTGGCATTTGCAATACTGAGTTCGTCGAGGTTGTGTAGTATTCAGAAAATCATCGGGATCAAAGCGTCATATGATCGATTGCACTGAATCAATTATCCAACTCGGAATCAATCTTATCGAAGTATGGAATCCATAACCGATTACCATTCTTGGTCGTATTGCATTGTCCTCGATCTTTAAAAGTAGCCCACCAATCGGGGTAGCCATGCAATTTAAAACAAGTCTCACGAGTGTGTCTCGGATCACCACAATATGCGCAATCTAGTCCATGTGCCGGTGTCGTTAGTCGAAGTCATAATGCATGCGTGGAAGATGCATAGGATATAGGTAGAGTAGGAATTGGATTGGGATCAGGCACGAGTCGGGACTAGAGTCGAAGTCGAAATCGGGATCGAGGTCTGAATCATAGACAAATTCGGGGTTGTGGTCATCATCGGAGTTGGGGTCGAGATCGTCTTCTGAGTCGAGGTCGGGTCGTCGTCGTCATAGTCGAGGTCGGGGTTGGGGTCGTCAAAATAGGATCTGATTGAGGATCAAATTCGGGGCCAAAGTGCGCATCTGTAGGAGGTGAGCCATTTGGGCACTCAACTCAGTATGGTTGGTTGATAAGGAGAAAAGGAGGCGGTGCTACCTCCATGAGGTTGAAAAATCATCAACCCCATAGCGGCGGGGTTTGAAACTAGAGTGAGCAATTCCAAGATCGTGGCTCGATACCATGCTAAAATATGAAAACTATAAGAGAATATTTGTTTGTGGGAATTTTCTATGTATTCTTCTCCTTGTAGGAGGTCATATTTATAATACAACAAAACCTGAATGGGCAAGTAAATAATAAATTTCTAAATCTATTTACAGTAGGAAATCAGGAATTAAAGTAAATCAATTACAAATAAAATAGGAATCCTTGGTGTGTAAGGAAAGTAACTGATTGTCAATATTCACAACCGTCACGCCAACTTTATATGAGCTCGCTAAGTGTTGGGGATCAATCGTTTCAGAATTCGACCACATATCTTGTAGAAGATGTATTGGAAAGTGTTGGGGATGATCATCCATTGTTGTTTTAAAACCCAAAGTTGATGCCTAAATTCTCGTCCTTACCAACTCTGGCTAATATCATCACACCTCTAGCATCTCATTGCTGTGGAAAATTATGAATTGTTGATATACAAATTTTCTTCATAACCGACATGAAAAGTTGGTATCAAAAAAGAAAAAGAAAAAAGGATCAACCCATAATACAGATCAATAAATGTAATAAAAATAGACTAATTTGAAGGACACAAAGAAACATGGGAAGAAAAATACAAAACGAAAATTACCAATGTTTTTCCAGAACGGTGAAATCCAATTACTTTCCTGCAACAAATCAATCCAAACATAAAACCTTTTAATTATGTTTTCGCAGTTTTACCCCATTTATATTGATATTTTTGTATTGGTGTTTTTAATAAAGCAAGGGTATTTTTGGGGTTTCCGAATGTTTCACATCCCTAATTTTCTTCTTCTTCTTCCCCAGCACATCAAAGCGCTTCTTCTATTTTCATTAAAAAAACGGCGCCGTTTCTTCTTTCTCTCGCTCTCCTCCTCCGTCTCTGCCTCTCTCTCTCTCTCTCCCTCTTCTCTGTCATTTATTAGCAGAACCCTATTCTCTTTCTCCCACTCTTTGCCTCTGCAACTTGTATGGAGTTTTCAAATTTATTTATTTATTTATAATATACTGGGTCAGTTGCGGTCATACGCTCAGCAAAAATCGAAATCGAAAGTGTTTGATTAAATATGCAGAACGACGAGGTCATATGGCAGGTTATCAGGCACAAACACTGCAGCTTCATGTCCAAGTATGCCATTTTCTTTCTCTAATGTTCTTTTTGTCTGTAAATTTTTATAATTTACCTGGTTTTTTTTTATTACTATTTTTGAGTATTAATTGGTTTTTTTCTTCCTGTTTTTGTCAGAATTGAAACTGGGATATTCTGTAGAAACCCATATAACGTCACTGGGATTTGTAACCGAAGCTCGTGCCCTCTGGCTAATAGTCGCTATGCCACCATTCGCGACCATGATGGTACTTGTTTCTCATTTTGCTTCGTGAATATGCTTTGAAGATGGCGAAGAATGACTGTATTTTAAGGTCATTTCCTGCTTTAACAAAGTGTTTTGCTTAATATTTAGTTGACACTTGATCAGAGGTTGAGGGAATTTAGGCAGAGCTACGAATTTGGAATTTAGGTACTCTTTAGTAGACTAAAGTCGATTATGTTAGCAGATTCTTCATAATCCTTTTAGCTCAGGGCCAATTTTTTTTAATCCATTATGAATAGGCACCCATATACTTTCTCCTTGATCAACACAAAAGCCTCTTAGCTGCTTCCGTTCACATACATAAACCTTCTGCCTTTCATCCATGGAGATGCCATCTTTGAACACGATATACTGTATGTCAAAAAGAAGCATCTAGAAAATGCTGCCCGCAACTTTCCCTCTGCAAAACTAAGAGCACTTAATGTACGACATCTTATAACTACAATATAAGAGATCAAACAATCTCCAATCTCCTTTGAAACCTCTTTGTTTTCTAACATATATCTGAAAAGCTTATATGGTCTTGTTGATTTTCTAAGAGTGCAAGTTTACTTAAAATTTCTAATTATGCTGATACCAATGAATTTGTTTCTGTACTAGCAGCAATGCATATAATGTTTTCCTATGTTATGTTTGTGTCCTGCAGGAGTCTTCTATCTTTATATGAAAACTATAGAAAGAGCTCATATGCCAAACAAATTGTGGGAAAGAGTTAAGTTACCCAGGAATTATGAGAAAGCACTTGAAATTATTGATAAACATCTGGTATTGAAAATCTGAACCCTCTTTTTAACTGTTTCTGATTAAATGTATGTTAGTTTTCATAAAGTTAGAGGTTCTTGAAGTGATTAGTCAGCATGACCTTCCTGAATTGGCAGATGTACTGGCCTAAGTTTCTTGTGCACAAAACAAAGCAACGGCTGACTAAAATGACCCAGATGAGGATACGCATGAGGAAGCTTGCTTTGAAAACAAGGTCTGTATCATCTCATTGTGTAATGCTTCGTGTCCATGTGATAAATGTCCACTTCGTCAAATAATTATGTTTTTTAAAATAATAAAAATTTGTCCGAAAAGTGACTCCAGAGAACTGACTTCTTTACCTTTTTAATGTTGATATTGAAGAAGTTGTATTGAGCCATTGTATTGATGCAATTTATTGTGTTTACCAGGGAGAAAATAATGACGACACCAAGGAAAGAGAAAAAGAGAGAGGCTAGAAGAGAGGAAAAGGCTGAAAAAGCTGCAGTGTTGGATAAGGTTTTAACTTAACTGCCATACACTATAAATGTACTGGACTTGATCTGTTATTGTCGCTAGCTCTCATAAAGATTTACTGTCCTTCTGCAGAGCATTGAGAGAGAACTATTAGAACGCCTCAAGAAAGGAGTTTATGGTGATGCTTATAAAGATATATATAATTACCCCTTTGATAAATACCAAAAAGTTCTTGAAGGGGAAGAAATGCAGTTGGATACTGAGAGAGAAGAAGAAGAGGAGGAGGTATTCTTTCGCAAGTTTATCATTTCCTTCTTTTTGGATGATCTAATATCTCAATTATTAGTATTTTGAAATGTGCAGTATTTCATGGTATTCTTACTTCAAATTGTGTACTTTCATAATCTAAATACTTTTATGGTTGGAATAAGCAGGAACCTGAGATAGAATATGTTGAAGGTTATGATGAACTTGAAGAGGAAGATGATATAGAAGATTTTGCTGGTTTTTCAATGGACAATTCTCAAGCAGATGATGATAATGGTAAAGCTAAATTCTAGTCTTAACAGAATATGAAATGGATGCATGCATAGTCCACACAAAATTTGCATAACAGACTCTAATTTTCTAGTCAGCTGTGACTAAAGAAAAAGGTTTATAATGCCTTGTTCCTACTGTTGTATAAAATTATGGGGAAGAGTTTGTGTGCTTGTGCGTATCAAATGGACTCATTGAAGGATCTTAATGATGCAGTTGGAAGTGATGAAGAGGCAGAAGCAGTTACTCGCAAGAGAGAGAGAAAGGAATCTGCATTTGCTTCTAGAAGATTTGAGAAAGATGAACCTGCTGCCAAATCGAAGAAGAAGCCGAGGGTACTTGTTGAGGTAATGGCTGGTTACATCTTTCAGTCTTGAGATATTTAGTTGGTTCGGCATAGTTTTCTCGCTTTTTCTTCTGTGAAAAGCATTGATATATCACTTTAACTAGAAACTATCTTTCCTATCCTTAGGACCAAGGGGTTGCTATTAGACCATATCGTATGTTAAATCCAAGCCGCATCCATCTTATCTCCCTTTTAGTTGTAATTGATTAGTAGAGCAGTACACTTAATGTAAATAATACCCTTTTTTAAATAATTGTGAAATCACTATAAATAACTTGCTACATCTACACGTCTGTTGTGATATGTAACTCATCCCTCGAATCTGAATCTATTCCTTATTTATCAGGTTGAGCATGAAGATGCTGGTGTTAGGCAAAAGGCAGTCCACTGAGAACTTTTGCTTATTTCATTATTTGATCTGGAAAAGAGATGGTTGCAATGCTCTTCTTCTGAGGTTGGCCATCGATTTTTCTAAAAGCTTGCTGTGCAAGGAAGAATCTTGCTGATGGTGACCAAATTTTGAAAGATTTTGATAGCTGAACAATTTTTTTAAATAACCGTAGAAAGTTAATTTGTTGTTTTTAGTGTTGGGAAGTCATTGTATTGCTTGCTTTGAGTTGGAGCTGGCTTTGGCCTGTGGGTTGATTTTAGGCCAAGGGGCATTGTTAGTTAGTCCTTGGTTTTCTGTATTGTAAACGTCTTCTTTAACAAAGAAAAACAATAGTCTGTTGGAAGGATCCTGGCTTTTTCCTTATATAATTAAATTTTCTTTTGTTTTGGATTTTATTCTGTTTATGAATCCTTGTTCCCTTTTCATTTGGGTGAAGTTAATGAGTACTTCTCCTGTCATTGCCTTCGAAATGTAATTTAAAAAACATAGTTCTAAATTAGAAGGTTCTACAGTCTGGGTTGTTCGAGATCCAACAAGTCATGTCGTCTCTAGTTCGTCCAAAAAAAAAAAACCGTTAAACCCCTTCCTTCGTCGTATCAAAAGAAAACCAGCAGCTGAGCAGCCGCCCGGTGGAGCCCACAGGTTTCTCTAGTACTTTCCAGTTCTCTCCCCCTTTCTCTGCATATATGTTTCCTCTTTCTCCAACACTTTGTATTTCTGCCTCTCTCTCGAACTATCAATTTACTTGTCTATCATCTTCTACTTGTATAGTCTGAAAGAGATTGATCAACATTACTCCTAGGTGACTCTCATTTCCACTTTCGTCCGTATTGTTTCAATTTGGTCAATTGTGCTCTTGTAGTTTTATAGACGTCACCACCACGTACACCTCACATAGAGGAGTAAACTATAGGGACCAAAAATGACTTTCATTGAAATTTGATTTGAATTTGTGTATCTTGTATGTAGGTTTTGAGTAATGGAAGGTATAAGAGCGTGCACCCACAGGGCAGTGACCAACAAAGTTGAGCCAAGGTTGTCATTAGCAATGTTAAGGACACAGTGATTGGTCCAATTGAGGATTTGATTGACGAGGAACACCCTCCATTGTACCGGAGCTATAAGTACGCAGAGTTTTTTTTTAAGAACTCTACAAGCAAGAAGGAAAAAGAAGATTGCTGAAGGAAGCTTGAGTTGCACAATTGATAATGGCCATGAATCAATGATCTGGTTGATGTATTTCAAAACCATGAGTCAATGCACAGCCTCGTAGGAGGAGAGTTCAATTGACCATTCTCTTGTCTAATAATAATAAGCCAAGAATTGACTCAAATCTAGCAGTTTAAAACCACCTTCACTTGATGAAAAACTTTAAAAACCAGACTTCAATACGTGATAAATAAAAACTTGAGCTAATTTCCAAAGAGAAGAAACTAAAGATGGCACATGCTGCCTGCTTCTTCAGCCCAAATACCAGAGGTGGTGCATGGCTCATTAATTGTTTTATAGCAAAACACACAGTGTCATTATTTTTCAATCAAAATTAGGAGTATATAGAACCCATTAATTATTTTCAAGTATATACATTTTGTGCATGGTATCTATTCAAAGTTTCAAACAAAGAATTTGTGACTCTGTCTGTTGGTACTCATACTTTGGCAGGTTTGCATTAGATGGGCGTACCAGCTAGGGGCAACTCTTGCTGTTAAGAGCTACAACAAGGAGAGGTTAAAGCAGAATCTGCAGGTGTTTGACTGGGAGCTAACAGAAGATGACTTTGACAAGATCAATCAAATCCCACAGCACAAAATGATGATGAGAGAAGAACTGGCTTCGGCCGATGGATCATCATCACCATACAAATCCTTTGAAGAATCATGGGATGGAGAGATTTAGGCCTGAAAACCAACCCTTGTTATGTAACATGTTTGTGTGCATCCAAAAAAAGGCGACAGGACCCATCTCTATGGGAATTTTCTTTCCGAAGTTTCTGTCTCTATCTAATGAATCTGCAGGCGTTGAGATCCCAGTAGCTTTGATTCCAAATTTTAATCCAATCAGCGATTTTGGACAATAAATTTATGAAAAAAAATCGAAATTTTTTTTAAAAAAATCCTAAAAAATTCTGATTTTTTTTTTTTCCTATAAATACCTATAAATACCCTTCACTTTCAACACCAATTCTCATACATTTTATTCTACTTCTACAATTACTCAACATATTTTGATGATGCATGCAGTCGTGTTTATTGATCCGGTTCATAGACCTCTCCAGCATCATAATCGTACTCATCCTCCACAATCATATTATGGAGGATGATGCAAGTCATCATAACGGAGGAGATCAAACAAACGAGCCGCATCGAATAATCAACCATCGAGCTTGAAGGATGCCAAAACACCTTTCACATCTTTCCTGTAAAAGAAATGGATTTGACAGATAGGTAATATTGGGGCCTGGCTCAAAACATCGTTGAAGACCGATTGACCCCGTTGAGGTCATTTTGGGCTGGCAACTCCAAAGAAAGCATGCCAAACCGTGTGTCAGCGGCTTCGGATGATACTTTTGTGCCTTTCCTATTTCGTAATCACCTTTTGGGCAATTCTTCCATTGCCAATGCATTGCTACCAATCAGAAATCTTTTGTAGAAGCCGTTGGGATTAGGTCTACGAGTAGTCCCTAGTGTAGGCATCACAAAATCTTACCAAAGCCTCCAACGTAACCAACCATAGCATCACACTTTTGAACAAAATATGCATCATAATTGCAAATATCATGCATGATTTTATTGAACAAGTGGGGTTGCATTCTAAATCCGAAAATCAACATCATTGTACAAAGCAGTTGGGATAAAATAATCTTCCAAAAGATTCACTTGTGAACCACCCGACCTTGGTTCTCTTCCTCTTCCATTCTATGAGAACTTGTTCATCAACTTGCCTCTGAATGCCTCTCCAAGCATCTCCTATATTCTTCCATTGAGAATGAATGGAGTATGAATTCTTTCCGAATGTTTCTGTTTCTATCAAATTTGATTTTGAAATTCATCCAAATTTGAATTTTGAAATTCATTCAAATTTCAAAATTTATCAAATTTGAATTTTGAAATTCATCCAAATTTGAACCAAAAATCTTATATTTTATCGATTATGAATAGTCTTGACATAGGAACCCGTAAATCTTATCCAAAATATTATCATTAATTATTAAGGTAAATAAAATTGTGAATAAAACAAAAAATGAATAGTAATTGCCCTTTAGGGCAATGGGTGGAAACACATTTTGGCAACCACTATTCACGTGAATAGTTTAGCTCCCCCCTTGCCATGGCTCAATATGGGTGGAGTTGCTCTAATGTGTATTGGAATCATTTTAATTCGTGCTTCTCTCCTGTTTACTCACACATAGATAGTGGAATGATTCCAATTCTTGGCTCTCCATGCATTTTCTAACACATAATGAATTAAAAAAAATTATGTAGGCTCAACATTAAAATTCATAATCAAATGCACTCAAAATTAGGAATGTGATAAACTATAGGAAGTAATTGACCCAATTCCAATTCCTTAATTCTAGTATCTAAGTTCCACCATTCATTCATGACTTCTCCAATTTAAATTCCATCATTCATGAATTCCCCAAATTCTTAAGTAAATATGCTTAGTAAAAGGCATTGTACTAAAAACGATCTATTTTTTTTCCTTTTTATGAAGATAAAAAGCAAAGCTATCTCTTTTATTTGTTTGTACTTTTTCCTCTTTTGATAAATAAAGTCCCGTATTTCTTTTCATTCTAATGGTAAACCAATGAATTTATAAATTACAAATTTATAAATACCATAGCAACAAGAGCATCTATAATGGGCTATCTAAGACAAATTTTAGGAAAGAACTGGAAAAATACAAGTAGAGATAAATGACTTCTAATAACTCCCTATAATAACATCTATAATGGGCTCTCTAAGACAAATTTTAGGAAAGAACTGGAAAAATATAAGTAGAGATAAATGACTTCTAATAACTCCCTATAATAATGTTTATAATTATAGTATTTATGGCCCCCTAAATTAGGAGATACATGAAACGAGGATAATACTATTTTACTATCTCCAACCAATCATGTTATGTCATACGTGATAATTTTTCCACATAACAATTTGTGATTGGTTGGGAATATTAAAACAATTCTATTCCATTTCATACAAGTTTTTATGCTAAATTTGAGAGTAGATTCGAAATTTGTGTGTGTTTAACGTGCTATAATATAGGAAAGAAAAGAGGCCGAATATACAGTGCATTAGTTTCTGTTCCGTAACTCAAAACACCCAACTCAGCGGTAACCTAGAGAGTGAATTCTCAGATTTTTCCGGTGGAGATGGGATCCTTAACGAAAAGACCGTCTTTTTCTCTTTAAGGTATTTCCTTTCCTTATTCACACCCACACCCCCATTTTCTTTTTTATATGGAAATCCTTGGTGTTACTTCTTTTCACACAATAAAATTCAAGTCTGCAGATTGTGTTGTCTTCTCTTATTCTTCTCTTGTTGGTGTCTGGCTTGTCATATTTTGTTCTTCATTGCCGTTGTTCCGCATACTTGTGATAATAAATAGCAGTATCATTGAAGACCCACATGAGGGTGGGATTTATATAACTGAGTAAAGATTTCATTTTTGCTCAACAATAGGATTTTGATGGATACGTTCTTGAATGATATCCTATCTCCCACTCGACCCAGATGGAGAAAAGTGGCATATGGAGGGATGCAACCTGGGTTTGATGACAACCATACAGATGACTCTTTTCTTGAAGATATGGTTATGAATGCTAATGTTGTCAAAAGGGACATTCTGAAAGTGATGCTGGATTCTGTTTCCATCTCCCAATATCTGTGTATTGTAGCACTTGTTGGTTTGGTTTGGACCTACACCCTCAGATCAATTCTTAATGAAAATTCACTCTTGCTTCTTGATGTCACTCTTCTTGGATTGGGTTTTCTGGTTCTCCTTTTAACTAAAGAAATGCTTTCCTTCAATCTTTTCTTTCGTTACTTACTCAATATTTCCTTTTTCATCAGTGGCTTGTATGTTTTAGCTCCCATCTATCAAACACTTACAACATCCATTAGCTCGAACTCCATTTGGGCAGTAACTGTGTCACTCCTTGTGCTCCATCTTTTCCTCCATGACTATTATGGATCCACTGTAAGAGCTCCCGGGGCTCTACACAATCCGACCTTGACAAGTTGCATCTCTTTAAATGCTTCTGTTGTGGCCTCAGTTTTCATTGCTTCATGCCTTCGTTCAAGGCTTCTTGTTTTTGCTATCATGCTTTTCTCCTTGCAAGTTTTCCTTTTCGCTCCGTTGGTTACTTACTGTATTAAGAAGTATTCCTTCCGTTTGCACCTTTGGTTTTCTTTTGGTCTTATGATCGCAACCTTGGCTTTTGTTTATACCCTGCATTTGTTACTTTTTGTGATGTTGTTAGGATTGTTGATTTTTGTATCTGTGGTTTGTCCATATTGGCTTATAAGGATGCAAGAATACAAATTCGAAATCAATGGTCCTTGGGATGAGGCTAAACTTTGTTTTGATATAACTGATTGAGATTTTCATGCCCTTTTGTGTATTTGTGCTTATCTCCCACTTCTCTTGTCATCCATCATATTTAGCTGTATGTTTCATCTGCATAGCAATTTGCTCTCTGCCATTTCTTTGTGGATGGATTTCATAGTATTCCATTGTCTTTGCTTTCAAGGAAGTTGGGATATGCTAGGTTGCTGTTATTAGGGAAACACAAGCCATTACCCTCATGTGATAATCATAAGCATGCCTTGTCTGTTGTTGGCGGCATGGGATAACAGAGGTGGCTATTCAACATTATCTACTAGTTCTGGAGGGACATTACAATGGCGCGAAAGTTCCAACGGTAATTTGATATAACCCCTCGTGTTCATAGTTCATGGGGTATTCAGCAACTTTGGACCATCTGTCTACTAATCCATGTGAAGATGCAAGCTGTGTGATTCAGAGAATTGAATTTGAGTTGGCTAATTCCAGCTAGATGCTATTTCTCACTTGTGTGAAAGGCTTAAGGTGGATAATTTGGGTGGTGTAGCAGAAGAGGATTTTGACAATTATAGTAGGGTGGAGGTGGAGCTGCTATGGGATAGAGTTAGATTTTGAGCTTCACTTTGGGCTTCAGTTTCATCCGAATTTTGGGTTTTACTTTCTTTTACAATTGTAGATTGGAAAGCAGCAGTTATGTAATAGTCTATTATCAGATAAGGTTTTTTTTGTGGGAAGTCTGATGGTTTTTGTTGTTTTGGATGTATATCTTTGATGGACTACTTGCCCACTGCGTTTGTCCACTATCCTTATTGTTTAATAAAACTATTCTTGTTTCTCATAAATTAATAAAAAAACAATCTGTGTGGTACTCATTGTGCACACACTTAATTACGTTGATATGAGTTTTGACCATAACTTGTTGAGTTTCATATTTGAAAAGTTTTCACTATTAATTTTTTTTCATCTTGCATTTATCTGAGTGATGAAGATATGTGTGACGGATAAACTTCTTTGTATGTTTTATCAGTGACTTAAAAAACTTGCCAAATGCTATACATTTACTTTTCTTTTTCTCTACAGATCTGTTTCCGTGAACTCATAAATCTAACTTGTCCTTTTTACACCTTCATCACCTTCCCCAAGCATTTTAAGAGGTTGTAACACTTTTCTTCTCATCTTAACATAAATTTTTTATTAATAGTTTGGTTAAGCAGTTTTTGTTACAAATTAGTGCTTTTTTTCCCCAGCAGGCAACCTCAAAAGTTCATTACTATAGAAATAGTTCTTGCCAGAATGCTAAAGACCGGCTGATGAGACTGAAGGTGACATCTTCAAGAGCTTTGAAGGCCTCATGGTAATATTCTCCACCTAGTGATCGTGTGCTAAAACTGTATGATGTTACCTCACCATATTTTATCTGCATGGATGACATACCAACCATGTTTTTGCTATATTATTGAATTCAACTCCATTGAAACTCTGGAAACAAGCATGAAGAAGTACTTTTTCTGCGTCATCACCCATCTCATGCACCAGATATGAACTAACTAGACTAATGATCAAAATTTCAAAAGCAAAACTAATAATATACAAATTTATAAATAAACCCAATCCTAGACATGTATTTATAAAAAAACCCAAGTACTATTTAAACATAGAAACACACCCAAAATCAACTCCAAAGTCAACTTTTTGGGTGTGTTTATAAATGAGTTTTGAGTGTGTGTAATGATGAGTTTTGGGTGTGTTTATAAAGTGTTTTGGGTGTTGGGTTTTTTTATAATTTCAACCTCCATTTTGGGTGTTTTAGTGAAACTCCCAATTCTTATTGGATGAAAGACACTTTGTGTAGGCTTGTCCAGTTGACATCATTAATGTACTCGTAAGAAACAAACCAGGGGCCATCAAACGTGAAAAGGAGCTTTACAGTTGTAATGTGAAGAAAAACATAAATGGTGGCTGTTTGTCTCATATCTCTGTTTGACTATATACATATAATTGTATACATATAATATTTTGTTTAATCAATACATTTGACTTACAGTTATATACATGTATATGCATATACACACAGATGGGAAGGAAGAACAATAAGATGAATTGTGTTGAAAAGGTTGGAAGTAGATCACTAGCTGCGACCATATGGAATGATCTAAGTGTAGCTATATTCTGTGACCTGTGTATTAAGGAGGTGGAGGCAGGACATCCTCCTGACACTCACTTTAGCAAAGTTGGATGGAAAAATTTGGTTGCACACTTAAGTAAGGAGACAGGAAAAGACTATGATAAACCACAACTGAAAAATAAGTGGGATTCACTTAAAGCTGAATGGAAAATGTGGAAAGAACTAATTGGAAAGGAAACTGGTTTAGGATGGAACCCGACGAAGAATACCATTGATGTGTCTGATGAATGGTGGCATGGTAGAGTTCAGGTGTGTAAACTTCTTTTTAGTTTTTACAGTTGTCTTTAATTATATCATCATGAATCTTTTCTAATAGTTGTATCTCTCTCTAAAATGTAGGTAGATTCTAATTATGCAAAATTTCGAAACAAAGGCATTAAACCTGAGATGGAGGAGAAGCTAGATAGGATGTTCTTGAAGACCAGAACCACCAGGGAACATGCTAAGGCACCCTTGTTTGGTGTTTCATCTGAAAGTGAGGAAGCATCAAAAGATGATGCCATTAAACTCAAAGGTAGGGGTGATTCTGAACAGTTCATCCCAATTCTGACCACTCAAGCTAAAAAAAGGTCATCAGGGAGGGGGAAAAGGAGAACAGTTCAAGAACCTGACACTCAAGTTAGGAAAGAAAAGAAAGGCAAAAGAGTTGCTATAGGTGGGCAGAAGGTTGGAGGCACTGTGAAATTGTCAGAAAAGATTGATCACCTTCTTGAGTCAGTTGACAGTAGTAGTTCTGTAACTTTTAAATTGGAGGAAGGTGTACATGGCAGTAGCATTCCTGAAGTGATGCAAGCAGTTCAATCTTTACCTGGAGCAGAACCAGGGAGCAAATTGTGGTTGTTTGCAACTCGGTTATTTTTATCTGAAGACAAGAGAGAGATGTTCACTTACATGAAAGATCCTGACATTAAGCTTCAATGGCTTAATTATGAATTTGCTGAAAAATAACTGGGATGCACTTATATTATGAACATTGTTGTATTATGTTGTTGATATTATGGTTTAAACTAGTGACTCTTGTTTTGATATCATATGTATTTGTTTTACTGTTGGTGTTAATTCTTATAATTTATGTTCGGATGACTGCACTGCATTTGTTTGACATGTTAGAATTTATTGTTTTGCATCCGTGGAGTGATTTTGAAAAATGGCTATAAATTGCAGATTTATTTATAAATGCGGACATTCCATAAGATGACTAGTTTAACCAAGCTATATGTGTTTGTGCTCGCACTAAAAAAAGCTTCTATCATAATATGTATTGAATTACTTGCGGCGCAATTATGAGTTGAGGGTTGAAGGAGAATTGTTACTAAAATGGAATGTTCTTGTACATTATATTAGATTGAATAATCAAATATATCTGTGTTTGGTAAGGAAATATCATATATATACTACTTACTCAGAGCTTCAGTCGAGGATCTCTCAAATTTTACCACATATGCGATCATATAAAGGGATGAAGGTGTCCTTTTCCAAAATTTATCACATATGGCAAACCCTTACCGGTTGCCACCCAAACTTGTAAAGTCTGCTTGGGCCTAGATTGCACCTCAATCTTTTGGATTAATCCAAACTATTCCCCCCATGTCAAGGCGTAAATGTTTCTTCCCATTCAAGCCTTTTCAACTATCTTACATCTGTTTGCTAGAAAATCCTTTTACTACATAAAATCTGAGGACGTAACTGCTCAACTATAAAATACCATTTTTTTTTCTTAGGATCTAGAATGCATAGGTAAATACTCTTAATTACTTATTATATTCATGCCCGTATAAGGCCCGAGAAACCCATTTGAGTTCCATTTCATGGCAAAGCTCTCTCCTTTCTCCTTCCCCACCGCTTTACCTATCCCACCTACAGGCTACAGACGAGCCAATTCATCTTTGGCACATGATAAAAGAGATAACACACTATTTTCTACATAAAAAAGATTAAAGGGTAAAGCATAAAGCTCAGATGAATAACTGATATTTTGATTAATTTTCTTTGGTGGAAGACAAAAAACCGCAAGCCTCTCAGGCAAGGAAAATTGACCAAGAGTTCAAGGATTCAACCAAAGCTGGGCCGTCCAACCAACGAACCAATCTGACGTGCAATAAATATTTACCCAAACCAAATAAAACCATACTTTCACATCCCACTCACCAATCTGTGCTTTCTACAACAAAGGAATGGCTCATTGCTTGTCTTAGCTAATTTCTCAACTTCCACATTCCATTCCTTACTTTCTGGTTGTGAGAGTCGACTACACACTAGCATGTTTACGTATCAGTAATGGAGAAAGTAAGGAATCAGAGAATTCAGGAATCGGAGAACTACTGAATCGGTATGGGAATAATCATTTCCATTAAGTTGTTTACTAAACATATGAAATTAGCAAAGGAATGAGATTGAATCCCATTGTTATTGTTTACTAATTTGCATGAATCAGAATCCAAATTTATTTTAGAATTATGGTAAAATGGTAAGAGTATTTTTGGAAGTTATTAAGAGAAAACAGGAATGAGAATCGTATCGACTACTCTCTCTAGTTGATCTGATACTTAATTTTGAGGGAATGTGATTACGGATTTTGATGTGGGACCCACTTCTTTTTTAATTCATGATTGCAAGTAAACGCAAGGGAAGTCATGAATGAAAATCATTCCCTTTCCTCCCATACCCATTACAGATACATAAACATGTGCTCAGATTGACAACAGCAAAGAAATTGACAGATAACTGAAACGGGTTTGTACGGTTTTATATTAAAACGGGTTCGTGGGCCACAGAAACAAACGTACGTGAGAAAAATTTGTAATACAAAGATGCATAGGAATTTCAGTCCATAAGGAATTTCTATTGTAAGTTTCAGCGTAAATAATTCTACACAAATCTCTTGTAAAAACAGATTCATTCATCATCTCTAATCAAAATTAACCCAGACGTGTATGTCAGATATTGTAAATCAGTGACCAACCATTTCAGGCTTTCAAATTTTAACATTGACGTCCATTAAAAGGAATAATCCTTCAAATCCGCCTTATGGTCATCCATTTCCATGTCAGCCGCACACTCATCTTCAGTTAGGGGAGGAAGTTGTCTGGTTTTGCGCTTCAAGTTATGCTTGTGCCACTCACTCTTGAAATGATCCCTGTACTGCTTGGAATCACCCACAAAAGCACTGCAAGTGTTGCATTTGTTCTGCTTTCCCTCCGATGCAACAGTTCCTTTCCCCGTAGAGATGCTCTGTTTTTGCATTTCATTGCTCAGTTTTAGCACAGGATCAGCCGACTCCTTTTTCAATAAGTCAGAATCAGTAGATTCTTTTTTCTTTGATATGTCAAAATCAGAGGACTCATTCAGCGAGCGCGATGGTTCATCCTCATGATCATCGTATTGATCAATAACAGTGTCACCCTCAGCATGCACAGAGAGTGCAAGAACTTCATATCTCCCATGCAACTTCATCATCAATCCCTCGCAGTCACGATAAAAACCAGGATCCAATTCACAAATCTGCACAATATAAAATACAAGATGAACAGACGATAAGAGTTCACGATTACTCCCACAATGGAAGAGTATTGCATAAGCAATTGTATATGCGTGACTCGGTAAGTAGCATGCTTAAAGTACACCAGTCTCTATTGCACTTTAAGAAATTAATTTGCAAAAGACAAATAAAAATATCTAGACTTACAATAGATATCTGACTTCCAGTTTGATCTTTCGAAACTATTGTAGCATTCCAGGCAGTCAGCTTCTCTGAAAGGGATGAAAATTCTTGTTCAGGTACTATGAGTCGCAATCTCATTGGAGACCGTTTTATCGGGAAGTGCTTCTGAAGCTCATGAATAACTTCCAGAGCCTGCATAAGAAATGGTATAATAGATATTCAACAGATGGTAACACCATGTGCCATATTACCTAAATCAGAAACGTTGCACCTCACACAAATAGAGAGATATATGTCCATTTGTACAGATATTCCACAGACAGAAACACCACGTGCAAGCACGCATGTGCACACATACGCAAGTCTACATATTATACACATATTTCACAGAACAGCAACACCACGCACGTGCAAACATACACACATACATATAAAAATAAATGAATGCTTATATTTCACAGACAATAATACCCTGCAACATAATTTTCATACCGACAGACTCATTTAGAATGCACCAATCCTTTTCTTTTCCCTGGTACTTGTGGTATTTAAGGTAATACAGTAATTATCAATAAAAGTGGCTGAATTCACATCTATCAGGCATTTATTAAACTCCATACAACTATATATTCTTATGTAAGATGCAATGAAAGAAAAATTCAGACACCTGCTTCTTCGAACCTCGATGTGGATCCACAGCAAAGTGAATTTCATGCATTAGACTCTCAATCAAGCTAATAGTGTAAGGGCGCCGAGTTTCGGGATTATAGGTTTTCTGCATAACAATGGTGGCAATGTCTCGAAACTGACTGGACAACTGAGATTCCCTCTCCTTCCCAGCCACTTGAAGCTCTCCTTTGTCCAAAATCTACAACAACAAAGCTTACAGGTCAGCCATACATTTACAAAGCTAATTGACCAGATAAATAACATAAACAAATTTATTTCACTGACCTGCAAACAAATCTTGGTCTGATCATCTGAATCAAATGCAGCGTTCAAATCTTTTGTCTTGGCAAGAATACCTTTCGAGACATTCGTGTAAACGGTATGTGATTGTAGCACTTCATCCAAATCTTTCTCTCTGTCCCAAACATATAACATAACCACTTCCTTAAATTATTTATATTAGAACATATTAATGCCTCCATTGATACTAAATTAAATTCAAAATGTTCTTAAAAAAAAAAAATATTAAATAACTAACGAGAACACATTACACAAGTTTCCTTTATATCCACAAATATCAATTGACAACAGAAGTCTGCCCAACATTTTGATTCTCCAGTTAGACTTATGTATATAAATCAACACACATGAATAAATTTACTTATATAGAATATGTTACAGACTGTATGATAAACACCAGAAAACTAGTTTATAAATATTTCTCAATAAAAATGGTGTATGCATATTATTCTAATTCTTCTAGGAAAATATGCTGAGGGAGCAAAGCACTTCTTGCAAATCCTTCTTTAGCAATACATTGGCATTTAAATTAAACAAATTTTAGAGGTTGAGAAAGAGAGCTTACACGCCAGACCGCCATGAGAGGACCTTGTTCTTGTAACAAGCAATTTCGAAGCGAGTGCCGCGCTTTTTCAGACGCACCACC